>NC_133151.1:40576556-40673098 GCF_048418815.1 Hemitrygon akajei
CCACCCCAGACACTCACCCCCCACCCCAGACACTCTCTCTCCCCTCCCCACTCTCACCCCCCCACCCCAGACACTCTCTCTCCCCTCCCCAGACACTCTCTCTCCCCACCCCAGACACTCTCACCCCCCACCCCAGACACTCTCACCCCCCTCCCCAGACACTCTCTCTCCCCTCCCCACTCTCTCCCCCCACCCCAGACACTCTCTCTCCCCTCCCCAGAAACTCTCTCCCCACCCCAGACACTCTCACCTCCCACCCCAGACACTCTCTCTCCCCTCCCCAGACACTCTCACCCCCCACCCAAGACACTCTCTCTTCCCTCCCCAGACACTCTCACCCCCCACCCCAGACACTCTCTCTCCCCACCACAGACACTCTCACCCCCCACCCCAGACACTCTCGCTTCCCTCCCCAGACACTCTCACCTCCCACCCCAGACACTCTCTCTCCCCTCCCCAGACACTCTCTCTCCCCTCCCCAGACACTCTCACCTCCCACCCCAGACACTCTCTCTCCCCACCCCAGACACTCTCTCTCCCCTCCCCAGACACTCTCACCCCCCACCCCAGACACTCTCTCACCCCACCCCAGACACTCTCTCTCCCCTCCCCAGACAATCTCTCCCCTCCCCAGACACTCTCACCCCCCACCCGACACTCTCTCTCCCCTCCCCAGACACTCTCACCCCCCACCCCAGACACTCTCACCCCCCACCCCAGACACTCTCACCACCCACCCCAGACACTCTCACCCCCCACCCCAGACACTCTCACCCCCCACCCCAGACACTCTCACCCCCCACCCCAGACACGCTCAGCCCCCACCCCAGACACTCTCACCCCCCACCCCAGACACTCTCTCTCCCCTCCCCAGACACTCTCTCTCCCCACCCCAGACACTCTCACCCCCCACCCCAGACACTCTCTCTCCCCACCCCAGACACTCTCTCTCCCCTCCCCAGACACTCTCACCCCCCACCCCAGACACTCTCTCTCCCCTCCCCAGACACTCTCACCCCCCACCCCAGACACGCTCAGCCCCCACCCCAGACACTCTCTCTCCCCACCCCAGACACTCTCACCCCCCCACCCCAGACACTCTCTCTCCCCACCCCAGACACTCTCTCTCCCCACCCCAGACACTCTCACCCCCCACCCCAGACACTCTCTCTCCCCACCCCAGACACTCTCTCCCCCCACCCCAGACACTCTCTCCCCACCCCAGACACTCTCTCCCCACCCCAGACACTCTCACCCCCCACCCCAGACACTCTCTCCCCTCCCCAGACACTCTCACCCCCCACCCCAGACACTCTCACCCCCCACCCGACACTCTCTCTCCCCTCCCCAGACACTCTCACCCCCCACCCCAGACACTCTCTCTCCCATCCCCAGACACTCTCACCCCCCACCCCAGACACTCTCACCCCCACCCCAGACACTCTCAGCCCCCACCCCAGACACTCTCTCTCCCCACCCCAGACACACTCTCTCCCCTCACCCCAGACACTCTCTCCCCCCTCCCCAGACACTCTCACCCCCCTCCCCAGACACTCTCTCTCCCCTCCCCAGACACTCTCACCCCCCACCCCAGACACTCTCACCCCCACCCCAGACACTCTCACCCCCCACCCCAGACACTCTCAGCCCCCACCCCAGACACTCTCTCTCCCCACCCCAGACACACTCTCTCCCCTCACCCCAGACACTCTCTCCCCCCTCCCCAGACACTCTCACCCCCCACCCCAGACACTCTCTCCCCACCCCAGACAATCTCTCTCCCCACCCCAGACACTCTCTCTCCCCACCCCAGACACTCTCTCCCCCCACCCCAGACACTCTCTCCCCTCCCCAGACACTCTCACCCCCCACCCCAGACTCTCTCACACCCCACCCCAGACACTCTCACACCCCACCCCAGACACTCTCACCCCCCACCCCAGACACTCTCACCCCCCACCCCAGACACTCTCTCTCCCCTCCCCAGACACTCTCACCCCCCACCCCAGACACTCTCTCCCCACCCCAGACACTCTCTCTCCCCACCCCAGACACTCTCTCTCCCCACCCCAGACACTCTCTCCCCCCACCCCAGACACTCTCTCCCCTCCCCAGACACTCTCACCCCCCTCCCCAGACACTCTCACCCCCCACCCCAGACACTCTCTCTCCCCACCCCAGACACTCACCCCCCACCCCAGACACTCTCTCTCCCCTCCCCAGACACTCTCACCCCCCACCCCAGACACTCTCTCTCCCCACCCCAGACACTCTCACCCCCAGTCAGGTTAAATGATCAGTGTACACTGCCCCGTCACTCGGGCAGCGGGTTCCAGTCAGGTTAAATGGTCAGTGTACACTGCCCCGTCACTAGGGCAGCGGGGTCCAGTCAGGTTAAATGGTCAGTGTACACTGCCCCGTCACTCGGGCAGCGGGGTCCAGTCAGGTTAAATGGTCAGTGTACACTGCCCCGTCACTCGGGCAGCGGGGTCCAGTCAGGTTAAATGGTCAGTGTACACTGCCCCGTCACTCGGGCAGCGGGGTCCAGTCAGGTTAAATGGTCAGTGTACACTGCCCCGTCACTAGGGCAGCGGGGTCCAGTCAGGTTAAATGGTCAGTGTACACTTCCCCGTCACTAGGGCAGCGGGGTCCAGTCAGGTTAAATGGTCAGTGTTCACTGCCCCGTCACTCGGGCAGCGGGGTCCAGTCAGGTTAAATGGTCAGTGTACACTGCCCCGTCACTAGGGTAGCGGGGTCCAGTCAGGTTAAATGGTCAGTGTACACTGCCCCGTCACTAGGGCAGCGTGGTCCTGTCAGGTTAAATGGTCAGTGTACAATGCCCCGTCACTCGGGCAGCGGGGTCCAGTCAGGTTAAATGGTCAGTGTACACTGCCCCGTCACTAGGGCAGCGGGGTCCGGTCAGGTTAAATGGTCAGTGTACACTGCCCCGTGACTAGGGCAGCCGGGTCCTGTCAGGTTAAATGGTCAGTGTACACTGCCCCGTCACTAGGGCAGCGGGGTCCAGTCAGGTTAAATGGTCAGTGTACACTGCCCCGTCACTCGGGCAGCGGGGTCCAGTCAGGTTAAATGGTCAGTGTACACTGCCCCGTCACTCGGGCAGCGGGGTCCAGTCAGGTTAAATGGTCAGTGTACACTGCCCCGTCACTCGGGCAGCGGGGTCCGGTCAGGTTAAATGGTCAGTGTACACTGCCCCGTGACTCGGGCAGCGGGGTCCGGTCAGGTTAAATGGTCAGTGTACACTGCCCCGTCACTCGGGCAGCGGGGTCCAGTCAGGTTAAATGGTCAGTGTACACTGCCCCGTCACTCGGGCAGCGGGGTCCGGTCAGGTTAAATGGTCAGTGTACACTGCCCCGTCACTAGGGCAGCGGGGTCCGGTCAGGTTAAATGGTCAGTGTACACTGCCCCGTCACTCGGGCAGCGGGGTCCGGTCAGGTTAAATGGTCAGTGTACACTGCCCCGTCACTAGGGCAGCGGGGTCCAGTCAGGTTAAATGGTCAGTGTACACTGCCCCGTCACTAGGGCAGCGGGGTCCAGTCAGGTTAAATGGTCAGTGTACACTGCCCCGTCACTCGGGCAGCGGGGTCCAGTCAGGTTAAATGGTCAGTGTACACTGCCCCGTCACTAGGGCAGCGTGGTCCTGTCAGGTTAAATGGTCAGTGTACACTGCCCCGTCACTCGGGCAGCGGGGTCCGGTCAGGTTAAATGGTCAGTGTACACTGCCCCGTCAGTAGGGCAGCGGGGTCCGGTCAGGTTAAATGGTCAGTGTACACTGCCCCGTCACTCGGGCAGCGGGGTCCGGTCAGGTTAAATGGTCAGTGTACACTGCCCCGTCACTCGGGCAGCGGGGTCCGGTCAGGTTAAATGGTCAGTGTACACTGCCCCGTCACTCGGGCAGCGGGGTCCGGTCAGGTTAAATGGTCAGTGTACACTGCCCCGTCACTAGGGCAGCGGGGTCCAGTCAGGTTAAATGGTCAGTGTACACTGCCCCGTCACTAGGGCAGCGGGGTCCAGTCAGGTTAAATGGTCAGTGTACAATGCCCCTTCACTAGGGCAGCGGGGTCCAGTCAGGTTAAATGGTCAGTGTACACTGCCCCGTCACTAGGGCAGCGCGGCTCGAAGGGCCGTCAGGGCCGACCCCGCGTGGCACGTCGAAAGATGAATAATTCAGAACTATGTTCATCCCTGCCTGCACCAGTCCAAGCTGAATGAAGACAAGGAAGGGCTTCCCCCGCCCACCGGTCACAGGGACGGCCAGGACAATGGCCCCAGCTCTTGCTCACCTTGCTGTCTGCTCGCGCTCTGTAAACTGGGGAGAGCGGAGGGAAAGAGGCTGCCCCCGCTCCGGCGCGGTGAACCTGTCAGCAGCTGAAGGGAGACAGAAGAGAAGCTCGTTAATGTAACAGCCCTCGGCAAAATGCCCCCACATCAGACAGGAGGTACAGGGCCTGAAGACACACGCTCTACTTGCCCTCCCCCATCGCAGCTCCCTCACTGTTTCTGCACAACACCTTTCTTTTTGATGTACACAGAGTGGCCACTCTGTTAGGAACCGGAGTGGAACCGGAGTGGCCTCTGCTGCTGTAGCCCGACGTGTTGCGTGTTCAGAGATGTTCTGCCGACCACTGTTGTAACGTGTGGTTATCTGACTCTCTGTCAGCGTGAACCAGTCTGGCCATTCTCCTCTGACCTCTCTCATTAACGAGGTGTTTTCACCCACAGAACTGCCACTCGTGGATTTTTGTTTTTGTTTTCCCACACCATTCCCTGTAAACTCTAGAGCAGGCAATCCCAGCCTGGGGTCTATGGACCCCTTGATTAACGACAGGGGTACATGACATTAAAAAAGTCGGGAACCCCTGCTCTGTGCGAAGAACCCAGATCAGCCATTTCTGAGAAGCTCGAAACCATCCTGCCTGGCACCAACAATCACCCCACGGTAAAGTCTGAGAAGCTCGAAACCATCCTGCCTGGCACCATCACCCCACGGTAAAGTCTGAGAAGCTCGAAACCATCCTGTCTGGCACCATCACCCCACGGTAAAATCTGAGACGCTCAAAACCATCCTGCCTGGCACCATCACCCCACGGTAAAGTCTGAGAAGCTCGAAACGATCCTGCCTGGCACCATCACCCCACGGTAAAGTCTGAGAAGTTCAAAACGATCCTGCCTGGCACCATCACCCCACGGTAAAGTCTGAGAAGTTCAAAACGATCCTGCCTGGCACCATCACCCCACGGTAAAGTCTGAGAAGCTCGAAACCATCCTGCCTGGCACCAACAATCACCCCACGGTAAAGTCTGAGAAGCTCGAAACCATCCTGTCTGGCACCATCACCCCACGGTAAAGTCTGAGAAGCTCGAAACGATCCTGCCTGGCACCATCACCTCACGGTAAAGTCTGAGAAGTTCAAAACGATCCTGCCTGGCACCATCACCCCACGGTAAAGTCTGAGAAGCTCGAAACCATCCTGCCTGGCACCAACAATCACCCCACGGTAAAGTCTGAGAAGCTCGAAACCATCCTGCCTGGCACCAACAATCACCCCACGGTAAAGTCTGAGACGCTCGAAACCATCCTGCCTGGCACCATCACCCCACGGTAAAGTCTGAGAAGCTCGAAACGATCCTGCCTGGCACCATCACCCCACGGTAAAGTCTGAGACGCTCGAAACCATCCTGCCTGGCACCATCACCCCACGGTAAAGTCTGAGAAGCTCGAAACCATCCTGCCTGGCACCAACAATCACCCCACGGTAAAGTCTGAGAAGCTTGAAACTATCCTGCCTGGCACCATCACCCCACAGTAAAGTCTGAGAAGCTCGAAACGATCCTGCATGGCACCATCACCCCACGGTAAAATCTGAGAAGCTCGAAACGATCCTGCCTGGCACCAACAATCACCCCACAGTAAAGTCTGAGAAGCTCGAAACCATCCTGTCTGGCACCATCACCCCACGGTAAAGTCACTGACATCACACTCCGTCGCCATTCTGATGCTTGGTCTGAACAACTCAACCTCTTGACCACGTCTGCCTGCTTTTGTGCATTGAGTTGCTGCCACGTGATTGGCTGATTGAATGTCTATAGACAGACAGGTGTAAAACTATAAAGTGGTTACTGAGTGTATATCTATCATAACATAGTATTTTGTGTCTTGCACTGTACTGCTGCCACGAAACATCTCATTTTCTCGACCTATACCAGTGATAATTAAATCTAATTCTGCCTACCCTTCCCCTTGCCTGCTGCTCAGCATTTCATCACACTGCGCCATGACAGCGTCTGTGCTTCCGAAGTGCTTTAAGAAACACTCCCCCGTCACCGTTTCTCAGCTGTCGGACGCTGGGAGGGAATGGGGACCGTGTCGGGAAGGAGGGGCGCCGGAGAGGGAATCAGCACAGCAGAAGGCAACACTGGGCAAAAAGCAGGCAACCGTATTCTACAAAAAGTAGTGGATACGGCCCAGTCCATCACGGGTAAAGCCTCCCCACCACTGAGCACATCTACACGGTACACCATCACAGGAAAACAGCTTCCACCATCACGGACCCCAACACCCAGGACATCCTCTCTTCTCACTGCTGCCATTGGGAAGGAGGTACAGGAGCCTCAGGTCCCACACCACCAGGTTCAGGAACAGTTATTACCCCTCAACCATCAGGCCCCTGAACCAGTGAGGATAACCTCAACTCTGAACTGATTCCATCGGGAAGGAGGTACAGGAGCCTCAGGTCCCACACCACCAGGTTCAGGAACAGTTATTACCCCTCAACCATCAGGCTCCTGAACCAGTGAGGATAACCTCAACTCTGAACTGATTCCATCAGGAAGGAGGTACAGGAGTCTCAGGTCCCACACCACCAGGTTCAGGAACAGTTATTACCCCTCAACCATCAGGCTCCTGAACCAGTGAGGATAACCTCAACTCTGAACTGATTCCATCGGGAAGGAGGTACAGGAGCCTCAGGCCCACACCTCTAGGTTCAGGGACAGTTATTACCCCTCAACCATCAGGCTCCTGAACCAGTGAGGATAACCTCAACTCTGAACTGATTCCATCGGGAAGGAGGTACAGGAGCCTCAGGACCCACACCACCAGGTTCAGGAACAGTTATTACCCCTCAACCATCAGGCTCCTGAACCAATGAGGGTAACCTCACTCAACTTCACTTCCCCTATCATTGAAATGTTCCCACTCGCTGTCTAGGACTGTTCATCTCATGTTTTTGATATTCATTGCTTATTTTTTAATAGTATTTCTTTCTGTTTGTTGTCTTCTGCACACTCGTTGAGTGCCCAGGTGGTGCAGACTTCCATTGATTCTTATTATTATTCTATTATGGATTTATTGAGTATTCCCGCAAGAAAGTGAATCTCAGGGTTGTTTATGGTGACATACAGTGGCATGCAAAGGTTTGGTCACCCCTGGTCAAAATTTCTGTTGCTGTGAATAGTTAAGTGAGTAAAAGATGAACTGATCTCCAAAAGTCATAAAGTTAACGATGAAACCATTCTTTTCAACATTTTAAACAGCATTAGTGTATTATTTTTGTTCTGTGCAATTTTAGAGTGTAAAAAAGGAAAGGAGCACCATGCAAAAGTTTGGGCACCCCAAGAGATTTGAGCTCTCAGATAACTTTTACCAAGGTCTCAGACCTTAATTAGCTTGTTAGGGCTATGGCTTGTTCAGTCATTGTTAGGAAAGGCCAGGTGATGCAAATTTCAAAGCTTTATAAATACCCTGACTCCTCAGACCTTGTCCCAACAATCAGCAGCCATGGGCTCCTCTAAGCAGCTGCCTAGCACATTGAAAATTAAAATAAATGATGTCCACAAAGCAGGAAAAGGCTATAAAATAGCAAAGCGTTTTCAGGTAGCCATTTCCTCAGTTCGTAATGTAATTAAGAAATGGCAGTTAACAGGAATGGTGGAGGTCAAGTTGAGGTCTGGAAGACCAAGGAAACTTTCCGAGAGAACTGCTCACAGGATTGCTAGAAAGGTAAATCAAAATCCCCATTGGACCTGAGGAGGGCTAAGGCACCGGTGACCCGTTTCCATCCAAGGGGTCAGTGTGGACATGGTGGAGGATTACAAATACCTGGGGATACGAATTGACAATAAACTGGACTGGTCAAAGAACACTGAGGCTGTCTACAAGAAGGGTCAGAGCTGTCTCTACTTCCTGAGGAGACTGAGGTCCTTTAACATCTGCCGGACAATGCTGAGGATGTTCTACAAGTCTGTGGTGGCCAATGCTATCATGTTTGCTGTTGTGATGAAAAGAGGATGGCTTCTACAACAGGATAATGATCCTAAACACACCTCAAAATCCACAATGGACTCCTCAAGAGGCGCAAGCTGAAGGTTTTGCCATGGCCCTCAGACCCCCGAACTAAACATCATCAAGAGTCTGTGGAGAGACCTCAAAAGAGCTGTGATGCAAGATGGCCCAAGAATCTCACAGAACTAGATGCCTTTTGCAAGGAAGAATGGGCAAAAATTCCCCAAACAAGAATTGAAAGACTCTTAGCTGGCTACAGAAACCATTTACCAGCTGTGATACTTGCCAAAGGGGGTGTTACTAAGCACTGACCATGCAGGGTGCCCAAACTTTGCTTTAGGCCCTTTTCCTTTTTTGTTATTTTGAAACTGTAAAAATGGGAATTAAAGAAGTAATTTTGCTTAAAATATTAAAGAGATGTGCCATCTTTAACTTTATGCCTTTTGGAAATCAGATCATCTTTTACTCGCTTAGCTATTCACAGTAACAGAAATTTTGACCAGCAGTGCCCAAACTTTTGCATGCCACTGTACTGTATATGTACTTTGATAATAAAGTTTACTTTGAACTTTGAAATTGAGCTCGCATCCACCACTTTCGTTGGCAGCTCATCCATACACTCACCCCTTAAATATTGCACCATTCACACTTAACCCATGATCTCAGTGGAAAAAGCCTGCTTACATTTGCCTTATGTATACCCCTCATAATTTTGTATACCCCTGCTAAATCTCCCCTCAATCTTCTACACTCTACAGAATAAAGTTCTAACCTATTCAACCTTTCCTCCCTGTAACATCCTTGTAAATTTGTCTGCATTAAATTCCATTTGCCAGTTTTCAGCCCATTTTCCCAGCTAGTTCAGTTCCCACTGCAAGCTCTGATAGCCCTCACCCCCAGTCTTGGGGACATCTGCAAACTTGCTGATCCAGCTTACCACATTATCATCCAGATCACTGATATAGATGACAAACAACAACAGACCCAGAGCAGATCCCTGTGGCACACCACTATTCACAGGCATCCAGTTAGAGAGATAACCCTCTACTCCCTGGCTTCGTCCACGAAGTCCACTAAAGTCCAATTTACTAACTCATCTTAAATGCCGAGCGACTGAAGCTTCTTAACCAACCCTTGTCAAAAGCCCTGCTAAAGTCCATGTGGAAAACATCCTTGCCTTCATCGATTTTCCTGGTAACTTCCTCAAAAAGCTCGCTAAGACTGCACAAAGCCATGGAGACCATCCTTAATCGGTCCAGGGACCCAGTGAACGGGATTCATGACTGTCCATCGTCATCCATCCACGTCACTGGGCTCCAAAGCAAAGTGCGGAGAGGAAGCTTAACCTCCAACTCCACCACACCCCTACCCTTCAACCCTAACCTGACCTCCAACTCCTCCACACCCCTACCCTTCAACCCTAATCTGACCAACTCCACCACACCCCCATCCTTCAACCCTAATCTGACTAACTCCACCACACCCCTACCCTTCAACCCTAATCTGACCTCCAACCCCACCACACCCCTACCCTTCAACCCTAATCTGACCTCCAACTCCACCACACCCCTACCCTTCAACCCTAATCTGACCAACTCCACCACACCCCTACCCTTCAACCCTAATCTGACGTCCAACCCCACCACACCCCTACCCTTCAACCCTAATCTGACCAACTCCACCACACCCCTACCCTTCAACCCTAACCTGACCTCCAACTCCTCCACACCCCTACCCTTCAACCCTAATCTGACCTCCAACCCCACCACACCCCTACCCTTCAACCCTAATCTGACCTCCAACCCCACCACACCCCTACCCTTCAACCCTAATCTGACCAACTCCACCACACTCCTACCCTTCAACCCTAATCTGACCTCCAACCCCACCACACCCCTACCCTTCAACCCTAATCTGACCAACTCCACCACACCCCTACCCTTCAACCCTAATCTAACCTCCAACCCCACCACACCCCTACCCTTCAACCCTAATCTGACCAACTCCACCACACCCCTACTCTTCAACCCTAATCTGACCAACTCCACCACACCCCCATCCTTCAACCCTAATCTGACCTCCAACCCCACCACACCCCTACCCTTCAACCCTAATCAGACCAACTCCACCACACCCCCACCCTTCAACCCTAATCTGACCTCCAACCCCACCACACCCCTACCCTTCAACCCTAATCTGACCTCCAACCCCACCGCACCCCTACCCTTCAACCCTAATCTGACCTCCAACCCCACCACACCCCTACCCTTCAACCCTAATCTGACCAACTCCACCACACCCCTACCCTTCAACCCTAATCTGACCTCCAACTCCACCACACCCCTACCCTTCAAGCCTAATCTGACCTCCAACCCCACCGCACCCCTACCCTTCAACCCTAATCTGACCTCCAACTCCTCCACACCCCTACCCTTCAACCCTAACCTGACCTCCAACTCCTCCACACCCCTACCCTTCAACCCTAATCTGACCTCCAACCCCACCACACCCCTACCCTTCAACCCTAATCTGACCTCCAACCCCACCACACCCCTACCCTTCAACCCTAATCTGACCAACTCCACCACACCCCTACCCTTCAACCCTAATCTGACCTCCAACCCCTCCACACCCCTACCCTTCAACCCTAACCTGACCTCCAACTCCTCCACACCCCTACCCTTCAACCCTAATCTGACCTCCAACCCCACCACACCCCTACCCTTCAACCCTAATCTGACCAACTCCACCACACCCCTACCCTTCAACCCTAATCTGACCTCCAACTCCACCACACCCCTACCCTTCAAGCCTAATCTGACCAACTCCACCACACCCCTACCCTTCAACCCTAATCTGACCAACTCCACCACACCCCTACCCTTCAAGCCTAATCTGACCAACTCCACCACACCCCTACCCTTCAACCCTAATCTGACCTCCAACTCCACCACACCCCTACCCTTCAAGCCTAATCTGACCAACTCCACCACACCCCTACCCTTCAACCCTAATCTGACCTCCAACTCCACCACACCCCTACCCTTCAACCCTAATCTGACCAACTCCACCACACCCCTACCCTTCAACCCTAATCTGACCAACTCCATCACACCCCTACCCTTCAACCCTAATCTGACCTCCAACCCCACCACACCCCTACCCTTCAACCCTAATCTGACCAACTCCACCACACCCCTACCCTTCAACCCTAATCTGACCTCCAACCCCACCACACCCCTACCCTTCAACCCTAATCTGACCAACTCCACCACACCCCTACCCTTCAACCCTAATCTAACCTCCAACCCCACCACACCCCTACCCTTCAACCCTAATCTGACCAACTCCACCACACCCCTACCCTTCAACCCTAATCTGACCTCCAACTCCACCACATCCCTACCCTTTGACCCTAATCTGACCTCCAACTCCACCACACCCCTACCCTTCAGCCCTTATCTGACCAACTCCACCACACCCCCATCCTTCAACCCTAATCTGACCTCCAACTCCACCACACCCCTACCCTTCAACCCTAATCTGACCTCCAACTCCACCACACCCCCATCCTTCAACCCTAATCTGACCTCCAACTCCACCACACCCCCATCCTTCAACCCTAATCTGACCTCCAACTCCACCACACCCCTACTCTTCAACCCTAATCTGACCAACTCCACCACACCCCCACCCTTCAACCCTAATCTGACCTCTATCTGCCCTCTCAGTCCCTGAGACCATCCACACAAACTTAGGAAGCAACTAAGGCCAAGCCATCACCTCAATGGAGACTGCAGTTCAATGTTGTATTGACTGAAAGATACTCCCCTCCTCCAGTAAAAGGTAAAATCTAGGGAATTTGATGGGAATGTTGGAATAAACTCGGATTAATTTAATTAGAGTAGGGATTAGTGTCAATGGGTGGTAGAACTTGAAGGGCCTTAAGCGCTGTTTCCCTGCTCTTACCATGCCAATTCCCCTTAGCTCTCAATTCCTCAATCATTCGAAAACCCCGAAGGGTAGAGAATTCGAGCCATTTGCCGCGCACAAAGAAGCTGTAGTGTACTCACGCCTGTGCCCAGCGAGGGTGCCTGCAGAGGGCAGCTGCTGTAATCACTGTACATTGAGCCTCCCAGGTCCACCTCTGACATCTCGCTCACCGTCTGCACGGAGGCCACACTGCTCGTCATTGGGGCCATGGAGAAGAACATCTCTGAAGTCACTGGCAAAGGGAACAGGACGTTATGGACACGAGGCGACCACCAAAGCTTCACTCACACACCTCACCCCAACAACCATCGCAGCCCCCTTCCATCCGAAGCAGTGAAACTCTCCCCGATGAGTCAGCCGGTCAGAGACAAGGCGAGGATTCGGAAATGTGGCTCACTACGGTGCCACAGAATTCCAGCATCAGATTATTTCCTGAGCAGTCAACGCTCGTGGTAGGGAAGTGCGACTGGATAGTAGGAGCCATCTGGCTGGTAGGCTTGGAGACGCAAGGGGCTGCAGACACTGGAATCTGGAGCCACGTACAAACAGCTGGTCGAGCAGCAGAATATGGACTCTGAACGTTCTGTTCTACAATCTCAATGTACTGATGCTCCACATTCTCTTAACCTCCATCCTTCATCCCTCGCCTGCTCACCCTCGTCTCAGCACTTCCACCTCCCTTCCTTCTACCAGCCACTCACTCTCGGTCCTGACACGGGGCTTCAACCTGAACCACCTACAATCCCTCAACAACAAGAGATTCTGCAGATGCTGGAAATCCAGAGGGACAGACATTAAATACTGAAGGAACTCGGCAGTTCAGGCAATATCCATGGACAGGAACAAACAGGGCTGAGACCCTTCATCAGGGCTGGAAAGGACTCCAGTTTGGCTCCCCTCTTACCCATTCTTTTCCCTCACCTACCTATCACCTCCTCCCTCCTTTCCCTCATGGTCTACTCTCCTCTCCTTTCAGATACCGTCAGAGCCCTTTACCTTTTCCACCAAGCACCTCCCAGTTTTTTCATTTCATTCCCCTTCCTATGTCTTAGCCCTTACCTGGCCTCACCTGCCACCTGAACTCCTCCCCCTCCCCAACAACTTCCTCTGGCTTCTGCCCCCTTCCTTTCCAGTCCTGAAGAAGGGTCACGGCCCAAAACGTCACCTGTTTATTCATTTTCATCAATGTTTTCTGACCTGCTAAGCTCCTCCAGCATTTTGTGTGTGTTGCTCTGTATTTCTCTCGTGCCCCCAGCGGCTTACTGGCTGTGAAAGTTAGTGCCTGACTGGCCCACCCAATATCCTTGCTAAGGAACCCCAATCCGAGCCTAGACAGCCTCTGCCACCGTGTTTCCCCACCCTCCCTTCAGAATCTGACAATGTTTCAGGAGAGGATTTGGAACAATATGGTGCTCATGCCTGGGAAGGGAGCTCCCTCCAAAGCCCAGCCCTGCTAACCGAGCTCGAGGACAGGCCTTACCCCCGTTCTCGGTGCCCGTGAGCAATTCGAACTCTTCGGCCCGGGAACGCGCCAGGCTCTGGCCCGAGTGAAGCTGCTTGTTGAGGTCCTGCTCAATCAATTTGAAATCCTCGGGGTCGAGCGGCCGACTCCTGCTCAGCTTTTCCGTCAATCCACTCACTTCTGCAGCAGGGGAAGGGAGGTGGGCAAAATGGAGGAAACGCAGTGGTTACAACACCGTCCAATGCGAGGCCAGGTCGTTGGGTGTACTTAAAGTGGAGGTTGATAGGTTCTTCATAAGTCAAGGTGTCAGAGGTTACAGGAAGAAGGCATGAGAATGGGGTTGAGAGGGAAAATAAATCAGACGTGATGGAATGGTGGAGCAGACTCAATGAGAGACTGAACTAGCAGAAGCAAAGGGTGTTGGGAATAGTGAGGGTGGAGCGCCGTGGGAGGGGTGTGGGACAGGGGGCAGGGACGGAGTGTCAGGGGCGGGTACAGACACACCCAGCCCTGAGACACCAGGCAAGGTCATTTGATTCCAAACAATTGGTTTATTGATCATTACAGAATGTCTCTCTGGTGCTTCCCGCTCCCTCCCCTCTCCCTTCCCCTTTTCCCAACCATGATTCCCCTCTCCCTGACCCCTTCCCACTCTCAGTCCACAATAGAGACCCAGATCAGAATCAGGTTTATCATCACTCACACACGTCAGGAAATTTGGTGTTCTTTTTCTTGCAGCGGTAGTAATTTCTGTGCAAGTCTTACACACCCCAGCTATATACATACATGCAGTTCTCTATTCGCAGAGATCCCGACCAAGAGAGGTGACAGGGTTCACTCTCCTGACTGTACTGAATGAGTTCTGACAATACGGAATTGAGCCTGGAGTTATCCGCCACAGAAAACAGGTCCTTCAGCCCAGTCTCGGAGCAGAGGGCACAGATACAGAGGATGTTTCCTATAGTGGGGGAGTCTAGGACCAGAGGACACAGATAGAGTGGATGTGGAGAGGATGTTTCCTATAGTGGGGGAGTCTAGGACCAGAGGACACAGATAGAGTGGATGTGGAGTGGATGTTTCCTACAGTGGGGGAGTCTAGGACCAGAGGACACAGATAGAGTGAATGCGGAGAGGATGTTTCCTATAGTGGGGGAGTCTAGGACCAGAGGACACAGATAGAGTGGATGTGGAGAGGATGTTTCCTGTAGTAGGAGAGTTTAGGATCAGAGGACACAGATAGAGTGGATGTGGAGAGGATGTTTCCTATAGTGGGGGAGTCTAGGACCAGAGGACACAGATAGAGTGGATGTGGAGAGGATGTTTCCTATAGTGGGGGAGTCTAGGACCAGAGGACACAGATAGAGTGGATGTGGAGAGGATGTTTCCTATAGTGGGGGAGTCTAGGACCAGAGGACACAGATAGAGTGGATGTGGAGAGGATGTTTCCTATAGTGGGGGAGTCTAGGACCAGAGGACACAGATAGAGTGGATGTGGAGAGGATGTTTCCTATAGTGGGGGAGTCTAGGACCAGAGGACACAGATAGAGTGGATGTGGAGAGGATGTTTCCTATAGTGGGGGAGTCTAGGACCAGAGGACACAGATAGAGTGGATGTGGAGAGGATGTTTCCTATAGTGGGGGAGTCTAGGACCAGAGGACACAGATAGAGTGGATGTGGAGAGGATGTTTCCTATAGTGGGGGAGTCTAGGACCAGAGGACACAGATAGAGTGGATGTGGAGAGGATGTTTCCTATAATGGGGGAGTCTGGAACCAGAGGACACAGATAGAGTGGATGTGGAGAGGATGTTTCCTATAGTGGGGGAGTCTAGGACCAGAGGACACAGATAGAGTGGATGTGGAGAGGATGTTTCCTATAAATGGGAGAGTCTAGGACCAGAGGACACAGATAGAGTGGATGTGGAGAAGATGTTTCCTATAGTGGGGGAGTCTGGAACCAGAGGACACAGATAGAGTGGATGTGGAGAAGATGTTTCCTATAGTGGGGGAGTCTAGGACCAGAGGACACAGATAGAGTGGATGTGGAGAGGATGTTTCATGTAGTAAGAGAGTTTAGGATCAGAGGACATTGCTGGTGGGGAGGATGCTGCCCCCCAGTGTTCACTCAGCAGAAGACAAGCTGTATTGCATTCGATTGCAGACTGCTGCAACGTTCCTAGATTTCACGTGTGACTGCACTTTTCTGATATCTCATATGTGCCCTGAGCTGCATGCGACTGTGTTTTGCACCTTGGCCCCAGAGTTGCTTCTGGCTGTATTCATGGGCATTCATGTATCGTTGAATGATAGTCAACCTCGTTACCTTTTCATGGGATTTTGCTATTTACTCTCTGACGCCTCATTTACTCCACTGCAAATTTGACCGGAATCCAGGGAGGATATAACAATGCCCTAGAACTTGGCAAATCTGGTCAAAGTCCAACCTGTTGTGAGAGGTGGATACAGGTAGGGGCTGTGGTGAAGCTCTACAGGGGATACAATGGATTACAGAAACATTGATGAACTCCAACCAGACTGTGAGCGACGGAGATGGACGGTCATCAATGGTCTGTGCCCCACCGGGAGCTGAGGGCCCAAGAACAAGTTGGTCAGGGTGTAGAGCACAAAAGTTGGGAAGTCATGTCACAGATATTTCATCTTTTTTAAATTAATTCCATGAAAATTCAGTTAATTGATGCAGCTGCTTAATTGGGCCACAACTGGATTCCACTCTGTTTGGGTAGACAGGGACTGGTTAGGGGCAGTCAACATGACTTTGTGTCTGATCAAACTTTTTCAAGGAAGAAAGCAAGAGAGTGGTAGCAACACACACAAAACACTGTAGGAACTCAGCAGGCCAGGCAGCGTCTATGGAAAAGAGTAAACGGTCAACGTTTCTGGCCGAGACCCTTCATCAGGACTGCTAAAGTTAACAAATTTCACGACACATGCCAGTGATAATCAACCTGATTCTGATTAGTGGACAGCGAGGAAGGATATCAAAGCTTGCAGCAGTACTGGTCCCCAATTAACCATACGAATCCACGGCATACGAATGAAATTAGTCAGTAGAGTACAGGAGAGTTGTGGATAGTGAGGAAGGCGGTGAAAGGACACAGCAAGACGTAGACCCACTGGAGATATGGGCAGGGCATGGCCGAACCTTGGGGAACAAGCCCACAGCTCCCTGGAAGTGACTGGGATGGTGAATAAGCCATACGGTGAGCTTGCCCTCGCTGTGCAGATCCTGGAGTAGAAAAGCCGTCAGTCACACTGCAGCTGTATAAAACGTGGAGAGCAGTGTGGAAGGAGGTGCAGGGCAGCTTCACCAGGATGAGGAACAGATTTGAGGGCATGAGCTAGAACGAGACGTTAAACATGCGCAGAGGGAGCTAAAGGAGAAGATCAAGGTGGCTGAAGAGGAACCCAGGAGTGTGCTGGAGAACAAGCTTGGGCAGAGTAACCCACGGGAGGTGGGCGGAGGACACGGGGGGGGGGGGGGGAGGAGGGACGGGGACACGCAGGGAGGCACGGGGGAAACGGGGGGAGGGACGGAGGACATCACTGGCTTCAATCAGCCCAGCTGGAGAGCCTCCGAAGGTTGGCACTTCCATTCTATCCTGGATAATGGACTCCCTGACTGGCAGTCCAGAGTTTGTGCTGCCTCAGAGCTGTGTGTCAGACATGGCTATAAGCATCGCTGGGGCCCTTCCTGCTTACCCTGTATAACCTCAGACTTTAGATACAACACTGAGTCATGTCATCTGCAGAAATTCTCTGATGACTCAGCACTAGTTGAGGGAAGGCAGGAGGATGAACACGGGGCCCTGGCAGAGGACTTCTCTGAACGGTGCGAGCTGAATCATCTGCAGCTCAATACCAGTGGAACAAAGGAGTCGGTGATGGGCTTTAGGAAGACAAAGCCTGCACTACTCCCTGTTATTACTGATGGTGAGGACTCACACTTCCCTGGGGGGGCACCTGGATGACAGAGTTGAGTGCAGCACCAACACAGAGGCTGTGTTCAGGAAGGGCCAGAGTCTCCTCTACTTCCTGAGGAGACTGAGATCCTTAGGAGTATACAGGCCTCCCCTTAACACGTTGTACCAGTCTGTTGTCACCAGTACAATCCTCAATGCAGAGGTGTGCTGGGGCAATGGCATCAACACGGGGGATGCCAACAGGCTCAATAAACTGATTAGAGAGTCTGGCTCTGTTATAGGAGTCAAACCGGACACACTGGAGGCCGTGGTAGAACAAAGGACCCTCCGGAAAATCCTGGCAATTCTGGACAATGTTTCTCACCCTCTGCATGGCTCCTTGGCTGAACAGAGGAACACTCTCAGTAACAGACTGAGACAACTGCGCTGCTGTATGAGCTCATTCTCACCTTCAGCCATTAGGCTCTATAATGAGTCAGCCTACAGCCGGGGACGTGATGACCCCCTCCTGTCAGACTGTTTAAGCTCTGTTTACCACACCTTGCTATCACGGAAACCCTGTGCAATACTACCATCACTTCTTATCTGGACAGTGTGAATGTGTATAATATTGCACGACCATCTTATTAGTGTGAACATGGAAATCTTGTAAAGCTTGTAACCTTTGCCTTGGAAATCTTGTACATCTTATTTTTAAGGTGACTTTTTTAAAAATTCTTTCATACTTCTCTTCTAATATTTGTATATCCGTGCACTTGTAATCTACTGTGACAGTGCAATTTCCTTTGGCATCAATAAAGTCTGGACAAACGGGTTATTTTCATTGGAGCAGTGGAGGTTGAGGGGAGACCTAATTGAGGTCTATCAAATTAGCAAGTATCAAGCATCTCTCTCTCTCTCACACACACACACACACACACACATATATATATATATATATATATATATATAAATACAGGTATGAGGAATTTGTGTGGTGTGTTGGTCAGGGTGCAACATGTGACAAAAAATGTCAACACTTAACAATTACAAAGGATAAAGAATTATTTAAAAATGAAGACAGAAGTACAGGTATGGAATAAAATGTGCATAAATACATAAATACCTGCACGTATCTACAACGTAAACAACTTTATAAAAACTGGCTGAGCTAACAGATGGGGGGTGGGGGGGAGGGACTGGTGGAACAGGTTAACAGCATTGGGGAAGAAATAATTAAAATGTGAGAAATTTTCATTTTAATAGCCCTATAGCGCTTTCGAGAAGAGAGCTTCCTACACCGTCCCGTCACACACTCCCGGGGTCAGACAGAGAATGACCCTCCCTCCACACTGTCCCATCACACACTCCCTGGGTCAGACAGAGAATGACCCTCCCTCCACACCGTCTCGTCACACACTCCCTGGGTCAGACACAGAGTGACCCTCCCTCCACACCGTCCCATCACACACTCCCTGGGTCAGACACAGAGTGACCCTCCCTCCACACCGTCCCATCACACACTCCCGGGGTCAGACACAGAGTGACCCTCCCTCCACACCGTCCCATCACACACTCCCTGGGTCAGACACAGAGTGAACTTCCCTCCACACCGTCCCATCACACACTCCCGGAGTCAGACACAGAGTGAATCTTCCTCCGCACCGTCCCATCACACACTCCCGGGGTCAGACACAGGGTGAAGCTCCTTCTACACTGTCCCATCACACACTTCCGGGGCCAGACACAGGGTGAAGCTCCTTCTACACTGTACCGTCACACACTCCCTGGGTCAGACACAGAGTGAATCTCCCTCCACACCGTCCCATCACACACTCCCGGGGTCAGACACAGAGTGAAACTCCCTACACCGTCCCATCACACGCTCACGGGGTCAGACACAGAGTGAAGCTCCCTCCACACTGTCCCATCACACACTCCCGGGGTCAGACACAGAGTGAAGCTCCCTCCACACCGTCCCATCACACACTCCCGGGGTCAGACACAGAGTGAAGCTCCCTCCACACCGTCGCATCACACACTCCCGCGGTCAGACACAGACTGAATCTCCCTCCACACCGTCGCATCACACACTCCCAGGGTCAGACACAGAGTGAATCTCCCTCCACACCGTCCCATCACACACTCCCGGGGTGAGGTACAGAGTGAAGCTCCCTCTATACTGTGTATGATGAGATACTACAGAGGGAGCTGCACTCTGTATCTGACCCCAGGAGTGTGTGACGGTACAGTGTAGGAGCTTCACTCTGTGTCTGACCCCGGAAGTGTGTGATGGGACGGTGTGGAGGGAGCTTCACTCTGTGTCTGACCGCGGGAGTGTGTGATGGGACGGTGTGGAGGGAGCTTCACTCTGTGTCTGACCCCGGGAGTGTGTGATGGGACGGTGTGGAGGGAGCTTCACTCTGTGTCTGACCCCAGGTGTGTGTGGTGGGACGGTGTGGAGGGAGCTTCACTCTGTGGCTGACCCCGGGAGTGTGTGATGGGACGGTGTGGAGGGAGCTTCACTCTGTGTCTGACCCTGTGAGCGTGTGATGGGACGGTGTAGGGAGCTTCACTCTGTGTCTGACCCCGGGAGTGTGTGATGGGACGGTGTGGAGGGAGATTCACTCTGTGTCTGACCCCGGGAGTGTGTGATGGGACGGTGTGGAGGGAGATTCACTCTGTGTCTGACCCCGGGAGTGTGTGATGGGACGGTGTGGAGGGAGATTCACTCTGTGTCTGACCCCGGGAGTATGTGATGGGACGGTGTGGAGGGAGATTCACTCTGTGTCTGACCCTGGGAGTGTGTGATGCGACGGTGTGGTGGGAGATTCAGTCTGTGTCTGACCCCGGGAGTGTGTGATGGGACGGTGTGGAGGGAGCTTCACTCTGTGTCTGACCCCGGGAGTGTGTGATGGGACGGTGTGGAGGGAGGGTCACTCTGTGTCTGACCCCGGGAGTGTGTGATGCGACGGTGTGGAGGGAGATTCAGTCTGTGTCTGACCGCGGGAGTGTGTGATGCGACGGTGTGGAGGGAGCTTCACTCTGTGTCTGACCCCGGGAGTGTGTGATGGGACGTTGTGGAGGGAGATTCACTCTGTGTCTGACCCCGGGAGTGTGTGATGGGACAGTGTGGAGGGAGATTCACTCTGTGTCTGACCCTGGGAGTGTGTGATGCGACGGTGTGGAGGGAGATTCACTCTGTGTCTGACCGCGGGAGTGTGTGATGGGACGGTGTGGAGGGAGCTTCACTCTGTGTCTGACCCCGGGAGTGTGTGATGGGACGGTGTGGAGGGAGCTTCACTCTGTGTCTGACCCCGTGAGCGTGTGATGGGACGGTGTAGGGAGCTTCACTCTGTGTCTGACCCCGGGAGTGTGTGATGGGACGGTGTGGAGGGAGATTCACTCTGTGTCTGACCCCGGGAGTGTGTGATGGGACAGTGTGGAGGGAGATTCACTCTGTGTCTGACCCTGGGAGTGTGTGATGCGACGGTGTGGAGGGAGATTCAGTCTGTGTCTGACCACGGGAGTGTGTGAGATGGGACGGTGTGGAGGGAGCTTCATTCTGTGTCTGACCCCGGGAGTGTGTGATGGGACGGTGTGGAGGGAGATGCACTCTGTGTCTGACCCTGGGAGTGTGTGATGCGATGGTGTGGAGGGAGATTCAGTCTGTGTCTGACCCAGGGAGTGTGTGATGGGACGGTGTGGAGGGAGCTTCACTCTGTGTCTGACCCTGGGAGTGTGTGATGGGACTTTGTGGAGGGAGATTCACTCTGTGTCTGACCCCGGGAGTGTGTGATGGGACGGTGTGGAGGGAGATTCACTCTGTGTCTGACCCAGTGAGTGTGTGATGGGACGGTGTGGAGGGAGATTCACTCTGTGTCTGACCCCGGGAGTGTGTGATGCGACGGTGTGGAGGGAGATTCACTCTGTGTCTGACCCCGGGAGTGTGTGACGGGACGGTGTGGAGGGAGGGTCACTCTGTGTCTGACCCAGGGAGTGTGTGATGGGACGGTGTGGAGGGAGATTCACTCTGTGTCTGACCCCGGGAGTGTGTGATGGGACGGTGTGGAGGGAGATTCACTCTGTGTCTGACCCCGGCAGTGTGTGATGGGATGGTGTGGAGGGAGATTCACTCTGTGTCTGACCCCGGGAGTGTGTGATGGGACGGTGTGGAGGGAGATTCACTCTGTGTCTGACCCAGTGAGTGTGTGATGGGACGGTGTGGAGGGAGATTCACTCTGTGTCTGACCCCGGCAGTGTGTGATGGGACGGTGTGGAGGGAGATTCACTCTGTGTCTGACCCCGGCAGTGTGTGATGGGATGGTGTGGAGGGAGATTCACTCTGTGTCTGACCCCGGGAGTGTGTGATGGGACGGTGTGGAGGGAGATTCACTCTGTGTCTGACCCAGTGAGTGTGTGATGGGACGGTGTGGAGGGAGATTCAGTCTGTGTCTGACCCCGGGAGTGTGTGTGGTGGGATGGCGCAGAGAGAACTTCACTCAGTTTCTCGCCTGTGATTGTCTGATGGGATGGTGCAGAGGGAACTTCACTCTTCATCTATGTCTCCCTACCCTGGTGCTCAGATCGATGATGAGTGGGGACCGTCAGTCAATTGTCTGTGGAGTGTGGGTGGGCGGCAGAATCTGCCGAGTCAATAGGAACGTGGGGAGAACAGCATTCGTGTGAATGGGCGAGGACAGACTGTGTGGGCCAAAGGGCCTGTTTCAAACAGTAGGACTCTATGACACTTTCAGAGACGGCTCTTGGTTGCACAAGAGAGTTGATATTCCTGTGAAACTCACCCGAAAGGCTAAGTGTGCCGAGAAGATCTGTCAAGTTGGAGAGCTGGTGAGGACTCAGGAACAGGTGCAGTGCGCCCATCTTCCCGTCCAGTTCCAACTGGAAGGAGAAGTGACAGCAGTCAATGAAGAACAAGCAGGCGAATGCGAGCAACACACAGAGATCGCGCACTTTGGTAGAAGGAATTAAATCACAGACTATTTTCTAATCCGGGGTGCAAAGGGATTTGGGAGTGATCAAGCTCGGAAGTAGGAGAGGAAAGGGAATGGCGGGATGGCAGCCTTCCCAAATCAACACAGCTGGTGCACTGGACAGGAAGAATGAATGGCGTTGGGATCTCCCAGCTGAGCTTTTGGGCAATTCACCTCCTGGGGTAACCCGGGGCTTGGAGGGGTTTGGAGTCACTGGATCCAAGGCAATTCAGCTCCTGGGGTAACCCGGGGCTTGGAGGGGTTTGGAGTCACTGGATCCAAGGCAATTCAGCTCTTGGGGCAACCCGGGGCTTGGAGGGGTTTGGAGTCACTGGATCGAAGGCAATTCAGCTCTTGGGGTAACCCGGGGCTTGGAGGGGTTCGGAGTCACTGGATCGAAGGCAATTCAGCTCTTGGGGTAACCCGGGGCTTGGAGGGGTTCAGAGTCACTGGATCGAAGGCAATTCAGCTCTTGGGGCAACCCGGGACTTGGAGGGGTTCAGAGTCACTGGATCGAAGGCAATTCAGCTCTTGGGGTAACCCGGGGCTTGGAGGGGTTCGGAGTCACTGGATCCAAGGCAATTCAGCTCTTGGGGTAACCCGGGTCTTGGAGGGGTTCGGAGTCACTGGATCCAAGGCAATTCAGCTCCTGGAGCAACCCGGGGCTTGGAGGGGTTCGGAGTCACTAGTCACTCAGGGTTTGGGGTGATCCAGGTCTAGGCAGAGTTCTGGGAGACCCTGGGGGTGAGGATTACAGACGTAGCGATCCTTGTGGATCGTCACTTATCTGGCAGGGTGGAAGTAACACACACACAAGACATTGGGGGAACTCAGCAGGTCAGGCAGCATCTACAGAGAGGAATAGCCAGTTGGCGTTATGGGCCGAGACCCTTCATCAGGACCAGAAAGAAAAGGAGCAGATGCCAGAATAAGGTGGTGGGAAGAGGCTGAGTTTGCTGTGTGCAGTCCTTTGTGTGACTTCCAGTAACTGCAGAAGATCCAGTTGAACAGACTCCCAACACAGGAGTTTGGGCAACAGCACACAGCAGAATGAGAGAAAGATGCTGTGCAGAAAATTTACAGACAGTACACCGAAGGCCTGCGTGCAGGCGCAGCAAGTAAAAAGGAAAGCCAGAAGAATGGAGCTGGGTCATGGAGGTGTGGAATTCGCTGGTAGTGCTGGACACAGGAATCAGGACCTGGAGGGGGGAACCGGGACCGCCAGCGAGCCGCAAGAAGAGCACAGTGAACTCTGTCTGTGGAGTCACAGATGACCGATGATGCCTTCAGCACAGATGGCTGCATTAACCTACCCGCCACATTCATTTCTTTCATCAGAGTCAGATTATTACTATAATTCAAAATGAACTCTATTCCTAAATTTAAAAACCACTCTGCCGGTACAGTCTGTCAGTTACCTTCGGTCCAGGGAGAGCATCATTCTGCTTGAGCTTAATGGTCATCTCCACGCAGCCCGTACAGCTGCCGATCTGCACCAGCTGAGAAGGCACCACTGCAGACCTCCGCTCCGCAGGCCTGCTGCTCGTGTCGGGGCTGGGGTCAGCTTTCAGTTCCTCTTGCTGCGGAGAAATAGCCAACACGTTCTGTTCGGCACAGTTTAAAGCACAGAGCATCGGGCAAGCACGCTTCATCTATCACTCTGATTTACAGGAATGATTGCCACGTCCAGGGGGTCCACGAGGATGAAAGGGCTAACATTGAAGAGTGTTTTAATGGCACTGGGACTGTACTCACTGGAGTTGAGAAGATTCCACCGTGCAGAAAGAGATTGCACCTTCTTTTATACCCTTCAAGACTTCCATTTTATCTCTTGTTACCTTTGTCCTAGACACACGTAGTTTAGAGACGGGTGTATAAGGTGGAAAACATCCTTCGTCGGTATCTAACCTTAACAATGTGCGTTCAGAGTCGAGACAAAATATCAGCCAGTAAGGGGGAAATCAGGCCATTACCACATTCAAAGCTAACACACAAACTTCCTTTTTCTGTTACACATTTTACATGCATCAAGGAGGAATCAAATTCAATTCCCTAACATCGTTTAAACCTATACCTTCTAGTTTCAGGCTCATCCCCTCTCCCCAACATTGACCTTCTTTATTTCCTCGTGACGTTATAAACCTCTCTATGGTCACACCTCAGCCTCTACACTCCAGTCCCACCGCATCCAGAATCTCCTTACAACATGAGCCCTCCAGTCCCAGCTCGAGTTGTCTCTGCATCCTTTCCAAATTTCTCTAGATGCAGAGTGAAAAATCCTAGAAAAAGTTGTGGACTCAGCCCAGTCCATCATGGGTGAAGACTCCCCGCCATTGAGCACATCTACATCAAGCAGTGCATCATCATCGTACTCTCTTCTCACTGATTCCATCGGGAAGGAGGTACAGGAGCCTCAGGTCCCACACCACCAGGTTCAGGAACAGTTATTACCCTCAACCATCAGGCTCCTGAACCAGTGAGGATAACCTCAACTCTGAACTGATTCCATCGGGAAGGAGGTACAGGAGCCTCAGGTCCCACACCACCAGGTTCAGGAACAGTTATTACCCCTCAACCATCAGGCTCCTGAACCAGTGAGGATAACCTCAACTCTGAACTGATTCCATCGGGAAGGAGGTACAGGAGCCTCAGGTCCCACACCACCAGGTTCAGGAACAGTTATTACCCCTCAACCATCAAGCCCCTGAACCAGTGAAGATAACCTCAACTCCAAACTGATTCCATCGGGAAGGAGGTACAGGAGCCTCAGGTCCCACACCACCAGGTTCAGGAACAGTTATTACCCCTCAACCATCAGGCTCCTGAACCAGTGAGGATAACCTCAACTCTGAACTGATTCCATCGGGAAGGAGGTACAGGAGCCTCAGGTCCCACACCACCAGGTTCAGGAACAGTTATTACCCCTCAACCATCAGGCTCCTGAACCAGTGAGGATAACCTCAACTCTGAACTGATTCCATCGGGAAGGAGGTACAGGAGCCTCAGGTCCCACACCACCAGGTTCAGGAACAGTTATTACCCTCAACCATCAGGCTCCTGAACCAGTGAGGATAACCTCAACTCTGAACTGATTCCATCGGGAATGAGGTACAGGAGCCTCAGGTCCCACACCACCAGGTTCAGGAACAGTTATTACCCCTCAACCATCAGGCTCCTGAACCAGTGAGGATAACCTCAACTCTGAACTGATTCCATCGGGAATGAGGTACAGGAGCCTCAGGTCCCACACCACCAGGTTCAGGAACAGTTATTACCCCTCAACCATCAGGCTCCTGAACCAGTGAGGATAACCTCAACTCTGAACTGATTCCATCAGGAAGGAGGTACAGGAGCCTCAGGTCCCACACCACCAGGTTCAGGAACAGTTATTACCCCTCAACCATCAGGCTCCTGAACCAGTGAGGATAACCTCAACTCTGAACTGATTCCATCAGGAAGGAGGTACAGGAGCCTCAGGTCCCACACCACCAGGTTCAGGAACAGTTATTACCCCTCAACCATCAGGCTCCTGAACCAGTGAGGATAACCTCACTACAATGAGCCGATTCAGTGACTATGTTCTCAGTATTATTTTCATTTGTATTGTTTTGGTTATTTGTCCGGCTTTTTGTTATTTTTTAAATTCTACTGCAGTTCATTTCTCCTGTGAATGTCTGCAACTAAACAAATCTCAGGGTGGTGTATGGTGACAAATTCATACTTTGATAACAAATTTATTCTGAATTTTGAACCTTCCAGACTAACGACACTCTCCCAGTCTCAGTCACATACTTTCGATAACCTGCCCATGACGAAGATGAATTTGTGACAAAACAGTCCAAGACTGACACCGGACCCCAGGAAACGTGAAGATAAGCCTGGGGAGACTTTGACCTCTGGCCCAAGTGGTTGCAATGGCTACAGCCGATGAGCACTGCTGCCTGCTTACTCGATCCCTACAGCGAGGCTAGTCCCTGCAGTTACGTCTCACCCAAAGGAGGTGTAAGGTGCTCCTTCCCTCCGCTGGCCTGCAGGTCACCCTTGGGCAAGGTGTAGCTCCTGTTTAGCCCCCGATCAGGGTGACGTGAGGCCATGGGAGCAGGTGGTGGATGTATGAGCAGCCGGTGCAGATCACAAGTCCTGGCATAATTTACTTATTATTATTTAATTATTTATGGTTTCATATTGCTATATTTCTATACTATTCTTGGTTAGTGCGACTGTAATGAAACCCAATTTCCCTCGGGATCAATAAAGTATGTCTGTCTGGTTATGTGACCACTGACACCAGGCAGACAATCTCTGACGAGTGTTGATAATGACTGAGGTCATCTGTCTTGTAAAGACGCTGCCCAGAAGAAGACAATGGCAAACCACTTGTGCAGAAATATCTGTCAAGGACATCTGGAAAGACCATGATCACCCACATCATACAACACAGCACATAATGATGACCATCAGGACAATCCTAATGGAATTGTGCCTCAGTTTCCAATCTCCTCTCTCTACCAGCTTAGTGACTCAGAACTTAACACACGCCTACCCTGACACCCAGCGGGTCGGGCAGCATCTGCGGAGGGAGAAGCAGTGTTAATGCTGCAGGTCAGTGAACTGGGAAAGGAGCGTAGGTTTGTTTCAGGTGACAGAGGGAATGCTTTGAGGGGGGAGACCACGGCTGTTGAGGTGACAGAGGGGGAGGGGGGCTGGAATTTGGAACATGCTGCCTGAGGCTGACTGACAATATATAAGCATCTAGACCAGTGGAATAGAGGTTCAACATTTTTCATTCCACGGACTCCAGGTTGGGAACTCATGCTCCAGACCAGTCTGTGAATCGCCAAGCAAGGCAAGGCTATATGGAGCAACTGGACAAATTTGGGTTGGTTTTGGTGTTTGTCCATCTCTGTGTGTAGTTTTTCATTGATTCTGTTGTATTTCTTTGTTCTACTGTGAATGCTCGCAAGAAAGCATTCTTCTCCATCTACATCGGTGGTACGCAGGTGGAACAGGTCAAAGGCTTCAAGTTCCTCAGGGTGAATATCACAAATGACCTGACTTGGTCTAACCAAGTAGAGTCCACTGCCAAGAAGACCCACCAGCGCCTTTACTTCCTGAGAAAGCTGAAGAAATTTGGCCTGTCCCCTAAAACCCTCACTAATTTTTATAGGTGCACCGTAGAAAGCATTCTCCTAGGGTGCATCACAACCTGGTATGGAAGTTGTCCTGTCCAAGACTGGAAGAAGCCGCAGAAGATCATGAACATAGCCCAGCACATCACACAAACCAATCTTCCGTCCTTGGACTCACTTTACACGGCACGCTGTCGGAGCAGTGCTGCCAGGATAATCAAGGACACGACCCACCCAGCCAACACACTTTTTGTCCCTCTTCCCTCCGGGAGAAGGTTCAGGAGCATGAAGATTCGTATGGCCAGATTTGGGAACAGCTTCTTTCCAACTGTGATAAGACTGTTGAACAGATCCTGACCCGGATCTGGGCCGTACCTTCCAAATATCTGGACCTGACTTGCACTACCGTACTTTCCCTTTTCTATTTTCTAATTATGATTTATAATTTAAATTTTTATTATATTTACTTTGATTTGTACTTCAGGGAGCACAAAGTGAAACAAGTATCACTGTGATGATTGTACGCTCTAGCATCGATTGTTTGGTGACGATAAAGTAGAAAGAAAGCGAATCTCAGGGTTGTATATGGTGAAAAGTGCATTCTTCGATAATAAATTTACTTTGAACTTTGTGGGGGGCCTCCCCCAAGTTTGTCCAACCTCACCTTACACGCTTCTCTTCCTCGGCAATTCACACACTCCCCTAGGTGCTTTTCGGAAGCAAGTCACTGCATCCAGCACGCCATCCGAGATTCCAGCCCGCCCCCACTCTATGTCTAACATGGCTTTGTCACCTGGACAGCATGGTCACCCCCTTTCAAAGACATTCCCTCTGTTCTCCCTTCTGCCACCTTAAACAAGCCCATTCCACCCTCCACCCTCCCTTTCCCAGTTCACCGAGCTGCGCCGTTAACACCGCCTCCTCACCAGCCCACCCCCTCCCGCAGATGCTGCCTGACCCAGAGTGTCCCTGCGTTTTCTGTTCAAACAGGGGGGGGAGATCTGAAACAGATGATGAGAGGCACAGGTAGAGCAGACAGCTGATATCTTTTCCCCAGGGTGGAAATGCCTCGTCTCACAGGGCAAGCTTTTAAGCTGACAGGGGTTAAACTCAAAGGAGATGTGTGGACGGGGCTATTTTTGGTTAGGCGGTAGAGTGGTGGATGTCTGGAATGAGCTGTAAGGGTGATGATGGAGGCATATACGACAGAGTGGGGCTGTGGTGGAGAGCGAAAAGACCAAAGCTTGCAGAGTGATCTGGACCAGCTGGAAAAACAGGCAGAAGAACGGCAGAAGGAATTCAACGCAGACAAGTGTGAGGTATTGCACTTCAGGAGGGTCGGTCTCACACAGTGAACGGTCGGGCACTGAGGAGTGCGGTAGAACAAAGGGGTCTGGGAATACAGGTCCATCATTCATTGAAAGTGGCGTCACAGGTGGACGGGGTTGTAAAGAAAGCTTTTGGCACATTGGTCTTCATGAATCAAAGTGTTGAGTACAGGAGACGGGATGTTATGTAGTAGTTGTATAAGACATTGGTGAGATGTAATTTGGAGTGTTGTGTTCAGTTTTGGTCACCTACCTACAGGAAAGATGTAAATAAGGTTGAAAGAGTGCAGAGAAAATTTACAGGGATGTTGCCGGAATTTGAACTGAGTTATAGGGAAAGATTGAATAGGTTTGGACTTCATTCCTTAGAATGTAGAAGATTGAGGGGAGATTTGATAGAGGTATACAGAATTATGAGGGGTATAGATAGGGTAAATGCAAGCAGGCTTTTTCCACTGAGGTTGGGTGGGACTACAACTAGAGGTTAAGGGTGAAAGATACAATGTTTCGGGGAACACAAGGGGAAACTTCTTCACTCAGAGGGTAGAACGAGCTGCCAGCGGAAGTGGTGGACACTTTAAACGTTTAAAGGAAGTTTGGGCAGGTACACGGATGGGAAGGTATATACACAAGTCATTGGAAGTGGGCAGATTCATGGTTCAGTAACACAGCTGTGGCCCTGGGACCGTACCTAACAGAGCATGTTAACTTTCCCTATACACGCAGATAGCATGACAGTATAGTCTTGGTAATTGCATCCAACACCAAGGCACTGGTGCGCTCTCAAAGGTGAGATGTTCAGCCCTGCTAATGCGCTTACTGCCCGTTGCACGTGTGTTCTTACTTTAGTCCTCACCTGCGGTAGAGGGGGATCCACTTCCTGCTCAAAGACATCCTCATAATGTAGCAGCACGCCGGAAAACTGCAGCACCTTGTGAACGAAGGCAGGGGGCTGGTGGATGTCGATGGGTATGGGGTCCTTCTTCGACGTGCTGACCGAGTCCTTCACAGCTTCGTCACAGTACTCCAACCTGCAGAGAAGGACACGTTAGACCTGCCTGCCGCACAGTGAAGGAACGGGCGGGTGCCGGGGAACAGATTACCAGTGCTTTCCCACGAACAGCAAAGTAGACCTCGGCACCCCGGTACCGGTGGGATCTGATGAGGCCCAACTGCAGGACGCAAGCACCAAAAAGGCACACGCAGGACAAATCCCTCTCCCATTTTAGGGCTAATTTTATAATCATTAATGCCTAGAACTTTAATCTCAATGCAGGTCCATAATTCATTGGAAGTGGCATCCCAGGGAGATAGGGTCATGAAGAAAACTTTCAGCAAATCGGCCTTCATAGATCGAAGTACTGAGTACAGGGGTTGGGATGTTACGTGGAAGTTGTATAAGATGTTGCTGAGGTCTAATTTAGAGGATCGTGTGCAGTTTTGGTCACCTACCTACAGAAAAGATGTAAACAAGATTGACAGAGTACAGAGAACATTTGTAAGGAAGTTGCCGTGACTGGAGGACCTAAGTTACAGGGAAAGATTGAAGAGTTAGGACTTCATTCCCAAGAACATAAAAGATTGAGGGGGGATTTATTAGAAGTATACAAAATTATGAGGGGTACAGATAAGGTAAATGCAAGCAGGCTTTTTCCACTGAGGTTGGGTGAGACTACCGGAGGTCACGGGTTAAGGGTGAAAGGTGAAATGTTGAAGGGGAACGTGAGGGGAAACTTCTTCACTCAGAGGGCGGTGAGAGTGTGGAACGAGCTGCCAGCACGAGTGGTGGATACGAGCTCGATGTCAACGTTGAAGAGAAGTTTGGATCGGTACACGGATGGACTGCTGTGGTCCCAGTGCAGGTCGATGGGACTAAGCAGATTAAATGGTTTGGCATAGTACGGATGGGCCGAAGGTCCATTCTGTGCTGTACTTTTCTTTGACTCAATGACAATGGTGGTGACCAGTGATTTCACTGATAAGACCTGCTAATGACGGCATAATTACACACCGTAGAAACTCAGCAGGTCTGGCTGCGTCTATTGACAGAATCGACAATCAATGCTTCTGGATTCGACTGAAATGAGGGTCAGTAATATTGAAATGACGACTGTTCATTGCTAAAACAATCACTTCCAAAGCAGGAAGACCGTGTGGGGGCTGCCAATGTAACCTTTCCAGCATTGTTCAATCAAAAGCAAAACTGACCAAGAAAGGCTCTTTAGTGAGGGGATGGGGAAGGGACATGGGCCTATTTTTTTTTTAATGCTTCACTTTCTTTAGCAACAGCATGGTTCCTCTGGGTGGTGGGGGCAAGAAAATAAAACCCTCTCCTCCCCTTTTCATTCATGTCCCTTGAGATTCATTGTCTTGTGGGCATACTCAGCAAATCTATAGAATAATAACTAGAACAGGATCAAGGAAAGTCTGCCCAACTAGGGCATTCAACCAGAGTGCAGAAGGCAATAAGCTGTACCACCGCAAATATAAATAAATATCGAGAACATGAGATGAAGAGTCCTTGAAAATGAGTCCATAGGTTGTGGGAATATTTCTGTGATGGGGCAAGTGAAGTTATCGTTAGACGTGATCAGATCAAAGTAAATTTAAAGGTGGCTCAAAATTAGACACCCAGCACGGATATATCAAGTGACCTTAGCTCGAGTAGTGGAGCTGGAAAACGACCACCATCTGCAGCTTTGCTGAGGTTTTATATTAGTTCATATTGTGTCGACCTGGGCAGACATGGTATTTCTTCCACCATGATTGTTCTTGGCAAATTTTTCTACAGAAGTCCTTTGCCATTGTCGTCTTCTGGACAGTGTTGTTACAAGACGGGTGACCCCAGCCATTATCAATACTCGTCAGAGATTGTCTGCCTGGCGTCAGCGGTCACATAACCAGGACTTGTGATCTGCACCGGCTGCTCATACCACTGTCTACCACCTGCTCCCACTGGTTCACGTCGCCCTGATCGGGGGCTAAGCAGGAGCTACACCTCGCCCGAGGGTGACCTGCAGGCCAGCGGAGGGAAGGAGCACCTCACACCTCCTCTGGTAGAGATGTATCCCCATCCCACCACACATAGGTCTTATTTATTTAGAGATACAACACGAAGAGGCCCTTCTGGCCCAATCACCCCCACCGTCCAGCATCTCACAGTACAGTTTACAATGACCAACCCACCTATTACCTGGTACATCCTTAGACTGCGGGAGGAAACCGGAGCACTGGGAGAAATCCCACAAGTTCACGGGAAGACTCCTCAAAAAACTCTGGTCAGTGGTGACCAGTGATTTCACTGATAAGACCTGCTAATGACGGCATAATTACACACCGTAGAAACTCAGCAGGTCTGGCTGCGTCTATTGACAGAATCGACAATCAATGCTTCTGGATTCTACTGAAATGAGGGTCAGTAATATTGAAATGACGACTGTTCATTTACCACTGAAATAAGGTCCCTGTAAGATGATGAGAGGCACAGACCGAGTGGATAATCCGAGACTTTCTCCAGAGGTAGAAACAGCTAATACGGGGGGGGGGGGGGGTAATTGGAAGATGGAGCGTGGCATCTGAAACTAACAAACTCCGATTGGAGAACACAGTGCCTCAAAAAAACATTAACCCCCGCCCCGGAAGTTTTCACGTTTTAATGTTTTACAGCATTGAATCACAGTGGATTTAATTTGGCTTTTTCTTTGACGCTGATCAACTCTTTCACATCAAAGTGAAAACAGATCTCTACAAAGTGATCTAAATTAATTACAAATATAAAACACAAAATAATTGATTGCATAAGTATTCACCCCTTTAACATGACACACCAAATCATTACTGTTGCAGTCAACACACACAAAATGCTGGTGGAACGCAGCAGGCCAGGCAGCATCTATAGCGAGAAGCACTGTCGACGTTTCGGGCCAAGACCCTTCGTCAGGACTGGTGCAGTCAGTTGGTTTTAGAAGTCACATAATTAGTTAAGTCGAGATTTGGTTTTGGAAACATGCATGCGGTTTCAATTGATTGTAGTAAAAATACCCGTGTATCTGGAAGGTCCAACTGCTGGTGAGTCAGTATCCTGGCAAAAACTACATCATGGAGACAAAAGAACACTCCAAGCAACTCGCGAAAAGATTATTGAAAAGCACAAGTCAGGAGATGGATACAAGAAAATTTCCAATTCACTGAATATCCCTTAGCATACAGTTAAGTCAATCATCAAGAAATGGAAAGAATATGTCACAGCTGTATAACTGCCCGGAGCAGGCTGTCCTCAAAAACTGAGTGACCATGCAAGAAGGGGACTAGTGAGGGAGGCCACCATGAGACCTGTGACAGCTCTGGAGGAGTTACAAGCTTCAGTGCCTGAGATGGGAGAGACTGTGCATACAACAACTGTTGCCTGGGTGCTTCACCAGTCGCAGCTTTATGGGAGAGTGGCAGAGAGAAAGCCATTGTTGGAAAAAACTCACATGAAACCTCAGCTAGTTTGCCAGAAGGCATGTGGGAGACTCTGAAGTCAGCTGGAAGAAGTTTCTATGGTCTGATGAAACCAAAATTGATCTTTTTGGCCATCAGGCTAAGCTCTATGCTTGGTGAAAGCCAAACACCACACATCTTCAAAAACACACCATCCCTACCGTGAAGCATGCTGTGGGGATGCTTCACTGCAGCAGGCTCTGGAAGGCTTGTGAAGGGAGAGGGGAAAATGAATGCAGCAAAATACAGGGAAATCCTGGAGGAAAACCTGCAAGAGAATGTGACTTCGGAGAAGATCTGTTTTCCAGCAAGACAATGACACCAAGCACAAAGCTAAAACTACACAGGAATGGATTAGAAACAACAAAGTTAATGTCCTGGAGTGGCCAAGTCAGAGACCGGACCTCAATCCAATTGAGAATTTGTGGCTGGACTTGAAAAGGGCTGTTCACTCACAATCCCCATGCAATCTGACAGAGCTTCAACAGTTTTGTGAAGAAGAATGGGGAAAACTGCAGTGTTCAGATGTGCAAAGCTGATCGAGACCGATCCACACAGACTCAAGGCTATAGTTGTTGCCAAAGGTGCATCTACTAAATACTGACTTGAAGGGGGTGAAAATTTGTGCAATTATTTTGTGTTTAATAATTGTAATAAATTTAGACCTTTTTTTTCCACTTTGTCACAAAAGAGTCTTTTCTGTTGATCAGTGTCAAAAAAGCAAAATTAAATCCATTGTGATTAAATGTAAAACAATACCACATAACAGTAGGTGCAGGAGTAGGCCATTCAGCCCTTCAAGCCAGCACCGCCATTCACTGTGATCATGGCTGATCATCCACAATCAGTACCCCGTTCCTGCCTTCTCCCCATATCCCTTGACTCCGCTATCTTTAAGAGCTCTATCTAACTCTTTCTTGAAAGCATCCAGAGAATTGGCCTCCACTGCCTTCTGAGGCAGAGCATTCCAACTCTCTGGGTGAAAAAGTTTTTCCTCAACTCCGTTCTAAATGGCCTACCCCTTATTCTTAAACTGTGGCCTCTGGTTCTGGACTCCCCCAACATCGGGAACATGTTTCCTGCCTCTAGCGTGTCCAATCCCTTAATAATCTTATATGTTTCAATCATATCCCCTTTCATCCTTCTAAATTTCAGTGTATACAAGCCCAGTCGCTCCAATCTTTCAACATATGACAGTCCCGCCATCCCGGGAATTAACCTCATGAACCTACGCTGCACTCCCTCAATTGCAAGAATGTCCTTCCTCAAATTTGGAGATCAAAACTGAACACAATACTCCAGGTGGGGTCTCACCAGGGCCCTGTACAGCTGCAGAAGGACCTCTTTACTCCTATACTCAATTCCTCTTGTTATAAAGGCCAGCATGCCATTAGCTTTCTTCACTGCCTGCTGTACCTGCATGCTTGCTTTCATTGACTGATGTACAAGAACACCTAGATCTCGTTGTACTTCCCCTTTTCCTAACTTGACACCATTCAGATAGTAATCTGCCCTCCTGTTCTTACCACCAAAGTGGATAACCTCACATTTATCCACATTAAACTGCATCTGCCATGCATCTGCCCACTCACCCAACCTATCCAAGTCACCCTGCATTCTCCTAACATCCTCCTCATATTTCACACTGCCACCCAGCTTTGTGTCATCTGCAAATTTGCTAATGTTACTTTTAATCCCTTCATCTAAATCATTAATGTATATTATAAATAGCTGCAGTCCCAGCACCGGGGCCTTGCGGTACCCCACTAGTCACTGCCTGCCATTCTGAAAAGGACCCGTTAATCCCTACTCTGTTTCCTGTCTGCCAACCAATTTTCTATCCATGTTAGTACCCTACCCCCAAATACCATGTGCTCTAATTTTGCCCACTAATCTCCTATGTGGGACCTTATCAAAGGCTTTCTCAAAGTCCAGGTACACTACATCCACTGGCTCTCCCTTGTCCATTTTCATAGTTACATCCTCAAAAAAATTCCAGAAGATGAGTCAAGCATGATTTCCCCTTCATAAATCCATGCTGACTCGGACTGATCCTGTTACTGCTATCCAAATGTGCCATTATTTCATCTTCCGGGAAGGTGGGTTAATTTTTTTTTAATAGGCATTGTATATTGACTGGTTGCAACACAGTCTGGTATGGTACCAACAAAGCCACTGAACAGAAAATCTAGTCCATCACGTGTAAAGCTCTCTCCACCACTGAACGCAGGAAAGCAGCATCATCATTAGGGACCCCCCCACCCAGGACATGCTCTCTTCTCACTGCTACCATCAGGAAGCAGGTACAGGAGCCTCAGGTCCCACACCACCAGGTTCAGGAACAGTTATTACCCCTCAACCATCAGGCTCCTGAACCAGAGGGGATAACTTCACTCACCCATCACTGAACTGTTCCCACAACCTATGGACTCACTTTCATCTGGTGTTCTCGATATTTATTGTTCATTTGTTTACTGTTATGATTTCTTTCTTCTATTACACAATGGTTAAATGCCTAAGATGCGCAGTATTTCATTGATTCTATGGTTATTATTCTATACATTTATTGAGTGTGTGCAGAAGAAAATGAATCTCAGCCTTGCATATGGTGATATACATGTTCTCTGATAATAAATTTACTTTGAACTTTGATCATGGTCATTGTTTACTTAGTTACATACATATCATATCTACATAGGTCAGCACAAAATTTTGGGCTGGAAGGCCCGTATTATGCTGTGCTATTCTATGTTCTAAAAAGTCTTCTCCAAGGTTCATCACCTGGTTGTAGTGGAGAAGCTAGTGAGTTCCTAAGGTAGGATTGCCCGTGGCAGTGAGGTCAAAAGGGGGATTCAGTCGGAGCGATCCAAACCAGGATGTCAGTGGTGCAGCTGGCAGAAGATGATGACACATCACAACGGCAGTGAAGCTGAGGGGAAGCTGCGGCAGTGAGGGGTCTCCGGTCCTTTGCATTCCACGCCACTGAACCCTGACCCTGACCTGTCAAGGACTGTGCAGTGGCTGCCCGTGCATCAAATTCCCATTGTTAGACAAAGTCATGCACAGTTATTCTCCATTTATGCGGATGCCAGATCATCATCTCCAGCCACTCGAGGACCCACCAATGGACAACCCTTTGTGAGAACATGATACTCGACTCGAGGACCCACCAATGGACAACCCTTTGTGAGAACATGATACTCGACTCGAGGACCCACCAATGGACAACCCTTTGTGAGAACATCATACTCGACTCGAGGACCCACCAATGGACAACCCTTTGTGAGAACATGATACTCGACTCGAGGACCCACCAATGGACAACCCTTTGTGAGAACATGATACTCGACTCGAGGACCCACCAATGGACAACCCTTTGTGAGAACATGATACTCAACTTGAGGACCCACCAATAGACAACCCTTTAGGAGAACATCATACTCGACTTGAGGACCCACCAATGGACAACCCTTTGTGAGAACATCATACTCGACTCGAGGACCCACCAATGGACAACCCTTTGTGAGAACATCATACTCGACTTGAGGACCCACCAATGGACAACCCTTTGTGAGAACATCATACTCGACTCGAGGACCCACCAATGGACAACCCTTTGTGAGAACATGATACTCGACTTGAGGACCCACCAATGGACAACCCTTTGTGAGAACATCATACTCGACTCGAGGACCCACCAATGGACAACCCTTTGTGAGAACATCATACTCGACTTGAGGACCCACCAATGGACAACCCTTTGTGAGAACATCATACTCGACTTGAGGACACACCAATGGACAACCCTTTGTGAGAACATCATACTCGACTTGAGGACCCACCAATGGACAACCCTTTGTGAGAACATGATACTCGACTTGAGGACCCACCAATGGACAACCCTTTGTGAGAACATGATACTCGACTTGAGGACCCACCAATGGACAACCCTTTGTGAGAACATGATACTCGACTTGAGGACCCACCAATGGACAACCCTTTGTGAGAACATGATACTCGACTTGAGGACCCACCAATAGACAACCCTTTGTGAGAACATTATACTCGACATGAGGACCCATCAGTAGACCACTCATTAGGAGAACATGATACTCAACTCGAGGACCCATCAGTAGACAACCCTTCGGGAGAACATCATACTCGACTCGAGGACCCATCAGTAAACAACCCTTCGGGAGAACATTATACTCGACTCGAGGAACCACTCATTAGGAGAACATGATACTCGACTAGAGGACCCACCAATGGACAACCCTTCGGGAGAACATCATACTCGACTCGAGGACCCATCAGTAGACAACCCTTCGGGAGAACATTATACTCGACTCGAGGAACCACTCATTAGGAGAACATGATACTCGACTCGAGGACCCACCAATAGACAACCCTTTAGGAGAACATCATACTCGACTCAAGGACCCACCAATGGACAGCCCTTTGTGAGAACATTATACTCAACATGAGGACCCACCAATGGACAACCCTTTGTGAGAAAATCATACTCGACTCTAGGAACCATCAGTAGACAACCCTTTGGGAGAACATTATACTCGACATGAGGAACAACCTGAGGACCCTCCAAAAGACAACCCTCTGGGAGAACATCATACTCGGTTTGAGTGACCGCGCTGCCGTGTTCTAAAATGGAAGTATTTGGTGCAGTGTATTGAAACAGCTGGACAGAGTGGATGGGATGTTTAGAAAGTAAGATGAGTGCTGTTGCTCTGATCGGAATTTAGGGAACAATGGTTGTTGGGAATAGTGGGAGTGTGGTATTGGAGATCTCGAGTTCTCTGGCCAATTCCTTCAGTACGAACTATCTGCAAGAGGAGATTTTCATCTGGAACTCTGGTCCTACAGAGTTTCACAGCTCAGACTCCTAGACCGAACCCCAATCAGCACCCAAGGGGCCCACCCAGTCATACCACTGCCCTCACAAGTGGATGAATGTTGCCACTGACCTTTTTATGTGCATCTCCAGGGCCACACCAGTCCTGGAGCCGTTGGGGGTGTGTTCCACTCGTATGATGGTATCCAGGAACGTCACTTTTATCTTCCTCAGCACTAGTCAGTTAGAAGCAAAACTGAGAAAATCCATTCAGTACAAAAATATCACACGATTCAAGCACAGTGCCCTGGTGGGGAGAAGTAACGGTACTCACTTCTCATACCCCAAAATGCTCCGCCACTAACAAACCATTATACCAGTCACCTTTGGTTAACGATGGTCACCAAGTTCAAGTTTAATGGTCATTCAACCACATATAAATACCCATGAACACAGCCAAAAAAACCAGCATGCAAAACACAGTAGCAATAGACACACACAGAACAAAACGAGGGAGAGATAGAGGGAGGGGGGGGAAGAGAGAGAGGAGAGAGGAGAGAGGAGAGAGGAGAGAGGAGAGAGGAGAGAGGAGAGAGGAGAGAGGAGAGAGGAGAGAGGAGAGAGGAGAGAGGAGAGAGGAGAGAGGAGGAGAGAGGAGGAGAGAGGAGGAGAGAGGAGGAGAGAGGAGGAGAGAGGAGGAGAGAGGAGGAGAGAGGAGGAGAGAGGAGGAGAGAGGAGGAGAGAGGAGGAGAGAGGAGGAGAGAGGAGGAGAGAGGAGGAGAGAGGAGGAGAGAGGAGGAGAGAGGAGGAGAGAGGAGGAGAGAGGAGGAGAGAGGAGGAGAGAGGAGGAGAGAGGAGGAGAGAGGAGGAGAGAGGAGGAGAGAGGAGGAGAGAGGAGGAGAGAGGAGGAGAGAGGAGGAGAGAGGAGGAGAGAGGAGGAGAGAGGAGGAGAGAGGAGGAGAGAGGAGGAGAGGAGGAGGAGAGAGGAGGAGAGAGGAGGAGAGAGGAGGAGAGAGGAGGAGAGAGGAGGAGAGAGGAGGAGAGAGGAGGAGAGAGGAGGAGAGAGGAGGAGAGAGGAGAGAGGAGAGAGGAGAGAGAGACCCTGAATCCATGAATGTTTCAGCAGTCTGCAGTTGCACACAACGCAGCTTGCCTTCTGCCAAGTGAACACTAGGGAGCAGCACTGACTCCGGCGTGGATGCTGCACCACATTGCCTCTGGTGGGGCTCACTGACTCTGACACCTCTCTCCTGGGTAGCTGCATACAGGCTACACTGCAGCTTGAGGCCTGATCCTCACTGCCACCAAGGCCACGCAGCTCCCCCAACATCCACCAATAAATCGGTGAATCAGACTTGCAGCATTGCACAGTAACAATGTCCAACAGGGTCCTGAAATCACAGGGGAAGCGACCGAGACAACCACTCGTGGTTAGATTGCGCACCGCCTTTGTGCACCCACTCCTCCGATACCCACACCGACTCCCGCTCCTTCAGTTTCTCCACCAACGAGAAATTCGCTGATGGCTTAGATCTGCAGTACCTTAACCTCCAGCAGGGTCTTGCAATCTTAAAAAATGTTTAAAAAGGACGATAACAACTTTGGTTGACCCTGCAGAAGCGGCTGCGATGAAAAACGCCACCACCTGACGGGGGAATATACACGCAAATGAAGGGTCTCGGCCCAAAGACTCTTTATTCCTCTCCATACCTGACCGGCTGAGTTCCTCCAGCATTTAGTGTGTGCTGCTCCTGACCTGACACGTGGCCCATCTCAGGCATTGAGGAATAAGTTGTGGTGAACAGTACCAAGGGCTACCCTGCTCTCCCTATAGTGCCACAGGATATTTGAGTCTCAAAGTTTCAAAGATGTATTTAACATCATGTCATACTTCCCTTTACCCTTCTGTAAGTCCCACCCATTCTGATACCAATCTTCATACTTGTTAACACCCCAAATACACATTACACTCACCCACACTCCCCAAATCCAGAACCCATACAGGCTCTCATTTTAATCTCATCAGGTCCTGATGAAGTGTCCGAAACGCTGACTGTTTATTCCCCTCCAATGATGCCGCCTGCCCTGCTGAGTTCCTCCACAGAGGGCATTCAGCAGACTGGACTTAGAGTATTGTGAGCAGCTTATCTAAGAAAGGATGTACTAGCCTTGGAGAGGGTCTAGAGGTTAATGAGAATGGTTTCGAAAATGAAAGGGTTAAAGTATGTGGAGTGATCAATACTCACCAGAATGAGGAGAATCTCACTGAAACCTTTTGAATATTGGAAAGTTTCGATAGAGTAACATAGAATAGACAGGAACGTAGAGAGGATAATGGGGGAGTCTAGGACCAGAGGACACAGATAGAGTGGATGTGGAGAGTATGTTTCCTATAGTGGGGGAGTCTAGGACCAGAGGACGCAGATAGAGTGGATGTGGAGAGGATGTTTCCTATAGTGGGGGAGTCTAGGACCAGAGGACACAGATAGAGTGGATGTGGAGAGGATGTTTCCTATAGTGGGGGAGTCTAGGACCAGAGGACACAGATAGAGTGGATGTGGAGAGGATGTTTCCTATAGTGGGGGAGTCTAGGACCAGAGGACACAGATAGAGCGGATGTGGAGAGTATGTTTCCTATAGTGGGGGAGTCTAGGACCAGAGGACACAGATAGAGTGGATGTGGAGAGGATGTTTCCTATAGTGGGGGAGTCTAGGACCAGAGGACACAGATAGAGTGGATGTGGAGAGGATGTTTCCTGTAGTGGGGGAGTCTAGGACCGGAGGACACAGATAGAGTGGATGTGGAGAGGATGTTTCCTATAGTGGGGGAGTCTGGGACCAGAGGACACAGATAGAGTGGATGTGGAGAGGATGTTTTCTATAGTGGAGAGTCTAGGACCAGAGGACACAGATAGAGTGGATGTGGAGAGGATGTTTTCTATAGTGGGGGTGTCTAGGACCAGAGGACACAGATAGAGTGGATGTGGAGAGGATGTTTCCTATACTGGGGGAGTCTGGGACCAGAGGACACAGATAGAGTGGATGTGGAGAGGATGTTTCCTAAAGTGGGGGTTTCTAGGACAAGAGGACAAAGATAGAGAGGATGTGGAGAGGATGTTTCCTATAGTGGGGGAGTCTAGGATCAGAGGACACAGATAGAGTGGATGTGGAGAGGATGTTTCCTATAGTGGGGGAGTCTAGGACCAGAGGACACAGATAGAGTGGATGTGGAGAGGATGTTTCCTATAGTGGGGGAGTCTAGGACCAGAGGACAGAGATAGAGCAGATGTGGAGAGTATGTTTCCTATAGTGGGGGAGTCTAGGACCAGAGGACACAGACAGTACATCTGTAGAACGACGAGTCAGCTTACAGAGAGGAGGTGCAGTGGCTAACGGACTGGTGCAGAGCCAACAACCTGTCTCTGAATGTGCACAAAACAAAAGAGATGGCTGTTGACTGCTGGGGATAACCTGAAGCAAGGTTGGTGCTGGGTTAACCACGTGACAAACCACACTTACCAGTCTCGATGGTCTGTGCAAACATCTCCAGCCCCTCCAGGGGCTGCGTGGGCTCCTCGGACTGCTCCTGCAGGCACTCTTTGGCCAGCTGCATGCTGGTGGTCATGCACGATGACCAGCTGGGAGACTCTGTCCCTGGAGCTGCAAGAGGGAGACAGAGTGTATCAGCAACAGGGTCAGGCACTGCGAGGGGGGCAGTGGCAGAGAACGCAGCTCCCAAATACACCGCAGGGGAACGCGCCATTCTTCTCCCAACACGACAAGGGAACAAGCTAGGAATATGGGAATCTGCAAAGTGATTCCCCGGAGGGTCGAGCTTGAGGGTTAAAAGCAGTGTGGGGCAACAGAGGGAATCCCTGTCCACAGATCCCTCAAAGTTGGTAGGCTGGTATGGCATGTTGGTCTTCATCAGTCAGGGACTGAGTTCACGAGCCACAAAGTAACGCTGCTGCTCTATAAAACTCTGGTTAGACCACACAGAGTATTGTGTTCAGCTCCGGTCCCCTCACGATGTGGACACTTTAGAGAGGGTGCAGAGGAGATTTAACAGGATGCTGCCTGGATTAGAGAGTATGTCTTATGAACCCAATCACAAACAAGAGAAAATCTGCAGATGCTGGAAATCGGAGCAACACACACAAAATGCTGGAGGAACTCAGCAGGTCAGGCAGCATCTACGGAAAAGAGTACAATCGACCTTTCGGAACGAACAAAGATGAGGAGTCAGAGTTAGAAGGTGGAGGGGGGGGAGGAAGAAACACAAGGAGATGGGTGAAACTGGGAGGGGAGGGGTTAAATAGAGCTGTGAAGTTGATTGGGGAAAGAGATACGGGGCTGGAGAAGGTGAAATCTAATAGGAGAGGACAGAGAGGGAAAGGGGGAGGAGCATCAGAGGGAGGCAAGGAGATGAAGTGAGAGAGGGAAAAGGGAATGGAGAAGGGGGGTGGGGGACATTACCGGAAGATTGTGAAATCAATGTTCATGCCGTCAGGTTGGAGACTACCCAGATGGAATAGAAGGTATCCTCATCACGACAGCAGAGAAAGCCAGGGATAGACATTGTAACGGGAATGGGAAGTGGAATTAAAATGGGTGACCGCTGGGAGATCCTGCCTTCTCTGGTGGGCAGAGCATTGTTGCTCGGCGAAGCGGTCTCCCGCTCTCTGCGTCGGGTCTCACCGATATACAAGAGGCCACGCCAGAAGCAATGGATGCAGTAGATGACCCCAACAGACTCTCCTGTGAAATGTTGTCTCACCAGGAGAGAGACCAATGATGTTGTACGACAGTGCACATAATGACGACGTCGTACGATACTGCACAGAGTGATGATGTCATATGACACTGCAGTGATGTAATATCACAGAGTACATAATGATGATGATGACGACTGGGGGTATAAATTTAAACAGAGAAGGGAAAGCTTTAAAAGGGACTCTGGAGGTACAGAGGGTGGTGGTTGATATAGAATGAGGTGGTGAAGGTGGGTATGATTAGGACATTCGAACTGGTAATGGATAAGGAAGGTTTGGAGGGACACAAAGGGTGTTCAGCCATGCTGGATGCCCCTAAACACCAAACCAATTAGCTCTTGCTTTTTAAGATGCCGTTCTCTTCTGAGAGTTGGAATCCAAGCCTGCTGGAGGCTGAGGTCATGTCCTGGGGTTGGAGGCCTGTAACTATGTGCAGGAAGGTGGGAGCAACAGGGCTTTCTTTAATTGCTCGCTATGCTCAGTGTTGTTCTGCAAAACATTGCAGCCGAGCTATGTTGGTGCTGGAATATTGAAAGGCTGAGATAGGGTTGGGGAGTGGGACCAGTAGACACAGCCTCAAAATACCACACAGATAGAGTGGATGTGGAGAGGATGTTTCCTATAGTGGGGGAGTCTAGGACCAGAGGACACAGATAGAGTGGATGTGGAGAGGATGTTTCCTATGGTGGGGAGTCTAGGACCAGAGGACTCAGATAGAGTGGATGTGGAGAGGATGTTTCCTATAGTGGGGGAGTCTAGGACCAGAGGACACAGATAGAGTGGATGTGGAGAGGATGTTTCCTATCGTGGGGGAGTCTCAGACCAGAGGACACAGAGAGAGTGGATGTGGAGAGGATGTTTCCTATAGTGGGGGAGTCTAGGACCAGAGGACTCAGATAGAGTGGATGTGGAGAGGATGTTTCCTATCGTGGGGGAGTCTAGGACCAGAGGACACAGATAGAGTGGATGTGGAGAGGATGTTTCCTATCGTGGGGGAGTCTAGGACCAGAGGACACAGATAGAGTGGATGTGGAGAGGATGTTTCCTATCGTGGGGGAGTCTGGGACCAGAGGACTCAGATAGAGTGGATGTGGAGAGGATGTTTCCTATAGTGGGGGAGACTAGGACCAGAGGACTCAGATAGAGTGGATGTGGAGAGGATGTTTCCTATAGTGGGGAGTCTAGGACCAGAGGACTCAGATAGAGTGGATGTGGAGAGGATGTTTCCTATAGTGGGGGAGTCTAGGACCAGAGGACACAGATAGAGTGGATGTGGAGAGGATGTTTCCTATAGTGGGGGAGTCTAGGACCAGAGGACACAGATAGAGTGGATGTGGAGAGGATGTTTCCTATCGTGGGGGAGTCTAGGACCAGAGGACTCAGATAGAGTGGATGTGGAGAGGATGTTTCCTATCGTGGGGGAGTCTAGGACCAGAGGACACAGATAGAGTGGATGTGGAGAGGATGTTTCCTATCGTGGGGGAGTCTAGGACCAGAGGACACAGATAGAGTGGATGTGGAGAGGATGTTTCCTATCGTGGGGGAGTCTGGGACCAGAGGACTCAGATAGAGTGGATGTGGAGAGGATGTTTCCTATAGTGGGGGAGACTAGGACCAGAGGACTCAGATAGAGTGGATGTGGAGAGGATGTTTCCTATAGTGGGGAGTCTAGGACCAGAGGACTCAGATAGAGTGGATGTGGAGAGGATGTTTCCTATAGTGGGGAGTCTAGGACCAGAGGACTCAGATAGAGTGGATGTGGAGAGGATGTTTCCTATAGTGGGGAGTCTAGGACCAGAGGACACAGATAGAGTGGATATGGAGAGGATGTTTCCTATAGTGGGGGAGTCTAGGACCAGAGGACACAGACAGAGTGGATATGGAGAGGATGCTTCCTATAGTGGGGGAGTCTAGGACCAGAGGACACAGATAGAGTGGATGTGGAGTGGATGTTTCCTATAGTGGGGGAGTCTAGGACCAGAGGACACAGACAGAGTGGATATGGAGAGGATGCTTCCTATAGTGGGGGAGTCTAGGACCAGAGGACACAGATAGAGTGGATGTGGAGAGGATGTTTCCAATAGTGGGGGATTCTAGGACAAGAGGACACAGATAGAGTGGATGTGGAGAGGATGCTTCCTATAGGGAGGGAGTCTAGGACCAGAGGACACAGATAGAGTGGATGTGGAGAGGATGTTTCCTATAGTGGAGGAGTCTAGGACCAGAGGACACAGACGGAGTGGATGTGGAGAAGATGTTTCCTATAGTGGAGGAGTCTAGGACCGGAGGACACAGACGGAGTGGATGTGGAGAGGATGTTTCCCGTAGTGGTGGAGTCTAGGACCAGAGGACATAGATAGAGTGGATGTGGAGAGGATGTTTCCTATAGTGGAGGAGTCTAGGACCAGAGGACACAGATAGAGTGGATGTGGAGAGGATGTTTCCTATAGTGGGGGGAGTCTAGGACCAGAGGACACAGATAGAGTGGATGTGGAGAGGATGCTTCCTATAGTGGGGGAGTCTAGGACCAGAGGACACAGATAGAGTGGATGTGGAGAGGATGTTTCCTATAGTGGGGGAGTCTAGGACCAGAGGACACAGATAGAGTGGATGTGGAGAGGATGTTTCCTATAGTGGGGGAGTCTAGGACCAGAGGATTCAGATAGAGTGGATGTGGAGAGGATGTTTCCTATAGTGGGGGAGTCTAGGACCAGAGGACACAGATAGAGTGGATGTGGAGAGGATGTTTCCTATAGTTGGGGAGTCTAGGACCAGAATGGAAGGATGCCCCTTTAGAACAGAGATGATGAGGTAGTTTTTTTTTTGCAGCAATACATAGAGGTACCAACTAGAGAAGGGGGCAGCGTTGGATCTCCTGTTAGGGAATGAAATAGGTCAGGTGATGGAGATAGGTGTTGGGAAGCACTTTGGCTCCAGTGATCACAATGCCATTAGTTTCAATATAATTATGGAGAAGGATAGGACTGGACCCAGGGTTGAGATTTTTGATTGGAGAAATGCTAACTTTGAGGAGATGTGAAAGGATTTAGAAGGAGTGGAATGGGACAACTTGTTTTATGGGAAGGATGTAATAGAGAAATGGAGGTCATTTAAAGGTGAAATTTTGAGGGTACAGAATCTTTATGTTCCTGTTAGGTTGAAAGAAAAGGTTAAAAGTTTGAGAGAGCCATGGTTTTCAAGGGATACTGGAAACTTGTTTCAGAAAAAGAGAGATATCTATAATAAATATAGGCAGCATGGAGTAAATGAGGTGCTCAAGGAATATAAAGAATGTAAAAAGAATCTTAAGAAAGAAATTAGAAAAGCTAAATGAAGATATAAGGTTGCTTTGGCAAGTAAGGTAAAAATAATTCCGAAGGGTTTCTACAGTTATATTAATAGCGAAAGGATAGTGAGGGATAAAATTGCTCCCGTAGAGAATCAGAGTGGACAGCTATGTGTGGAACCAAAAGAGATGGGGGAGATTTTGAACAATTTCTTTTCTTCGGTATTCACTAAGGAGAAGGATATTGAATTGTATAAGGTAAGGGAAACAAGTAGGGTAGTTATGGAAACTATGATGATTAAAGAGGAGGAAGTACTGGCACTTTTAAAGAATATAAAAGTGGATAAATCTCCGGATCCTGACAGGATATTCCCTAGGACCCTGAGGGAAGTTAGTGTAGAAATAGCAGGGGCTCTGACAGAAATATTTCAAATGTCATTAGAAACGGGAATGGTGCTGGGGGATTGGCGTATTGCTCATGTTGTTCCATTGTTTAAAAAGAGTTCTAAGAGTAAACCTAGCAGTTATAGGCCTGTAGGTTTGACGTCAGTGGTGGGTAAATTAATGGGAAGTATTCTTAGAGATGGTATATATAATTATCTGGATAGACAGGGTCTGATTAGGAACAGTCAACATGGATTTGTGCATGGAAGGTCATGTTTGACAAATCTTATTGAATTTTTTGAAGAGGTTACTAGGAAAGTTGACGAGGATAAAGCAGTGTATGTTGTCTATATGGACTTCAGTAAGGCCTTTGACAAGGTTCCGCACGGAAGGTTAGTTAGGAAGGTTCAATCGTTAGGTATTAATATTGAAGTAGTAAAATGGATTCAACAGTGGCTGGATGGGAGATGCCAGAGAGTAGTGGTGGATAACTGTTTGTCAGGTTGGAGGCTGGTGACTAGTGGTGTGTCTCAGGGATCTGTACTGGGTCCAATGTTGTTTGTCATATACATTAATGATCTGGATGATGGGGTGGTAAATTGGATTAGTAAGTAATCAGATGTATGTAGGTAGCGTTGTGGATAATGAAGTAGGTTTTCAAAGCTTGCAGAGAGATTTAGGCCAGTTAGAAGAGTGGGCTGAGCGATGGCAGATGGAGTTTAATGCTGATAAGTGTGAGGTGCTACATTTTGGTAGGACTAATCAAAATAGGACATACATGGTAAATGGTAGAGCATTGAAGAATGCAGTAGAGCAGAGTAATCTAGGAATAATGGTGCATAGTTCCCTGAAGATGGAATCTCATGTGGATTGGGTGGTGAAGAAAGCTTTTAGTATGCTGGCCTTTATATATCAGAGCATTGAGTACAGGAGTTGGGATGTAATGTTAAAATTGTACAAGGCATTGGTACGGCCATATTTGGAATATTGTGTACAGCTCTGGTCACCGAATTATAGGAAAGATGTCAACAAAATAGAGAGAGTACAGAGAAGACTTAGTAGAATGTTACCTGGGTTTCAGCACTTAAGTTACAGGGAAAGGTTGAACAAGTTAGGTCTTTATTCTTTGGAGCGTAAAGGTTGAGGGAGGACTTGATAGAGGTACTTAAAATTATGAGGGGGATAGATAGAGTTGACGTGGATAGGCTTTTTCCATTGAGAGTAGGGGAGATTCAAACAAGAGGACATGAGTTGAGAGTTAGAGGGCAAAAATTTAGGGGTAACACGAGAGGGATTTTTTTTTTTTACTCAGAGAGTGGTAGCTGTGTGGAACGAGCTTCCAGTAGAAATGGTAGCGGCAGGTTCGATATTGTCATTTTTTTAAAAATTGGATAGATATATGGACAGGAAAGGAATGGAGGGTTATGGGTTGAGTGCAGGTCAGTGGGACTAGGCGAGAGTAAGCGTTCAGCACGGACTAGAAGGGCCGAGATGGCCTGTTTCCGTGCTGTAATTGTTATATTGTTATATGGTTATTTAGTCAGGGGATAGTGGATCTGCAGAATTCATTGCCACAGATGGCGGTGACGGTCAAGTCATTGGGTCTATTTAAAATGAGATTGGTAGATTTTTGATTAGTCAGGGTGTGTAAGGTTACGGGGAGAAAGGGGTCGAGAGGGAGGCCCCGGGGTGACGGGGGTAAAGAGGGAGGCCCCGGGGAGACGGGGGTCGAGAGGGAGGCCCCGGGGAGACGGGGGTCGAGAGGGAGGCCCCGGGGAGACGGGGGTCGAGAGGGAGGCCCCGGGGAGACGGGGGTCGAGAGGGATAATAGTGGGGTTGTCATTGGTGCTAGTGACACTTGCTGGGTACTCCCATCACTTGCTGAGATTGTGTTGGTTGTTAACACAAACAACGTACTTCACTGTGTTTCACTGTACACGTGATAAATAAATGTCAATCATTGAATATTTGTTTTAAATGACTACTGCATCTGCAAGAAACGAGGAGATTGTGCCTTGCTGGGTGCTGGGCCGGGCTCAGCTTACCGAAGCAGTACTTGGGTCTGCAAGTGATCTGCAATCCCGACACCTCCACGGTACAGTTGTCAGTGATGAGGGCAGACCAGGGGATGGTCACTGAGATGCTGCTGATGAAGCCATCCGTCATCTCCAGAGGCACACCCAGAGAGTCCAGGAACTCGTTCAGGGACTGCAAAGGAAAGGGAGGCAGTGTTACCATCTGAGAGTCCTCCAACCCCTTCACGACAGCCCAGAGTCCTCCAACCCCTTCACGACAGCCCAGAGAGTCCTCCAACCCCTTCACGACAGCACCGCACGACAGCCCAGAGTCCTCCAACCCCTTCACGACAGCCCAGAGTCCTCCAACCCCTTCACGACAGCCCAGAGAGCCCTCCAACCCCTTCACGACAGCACCGCACAACAGCCCAGAGTCCTCCAACCCCTTCACGACAGCCCAGAGACCTTCAACCCCTTCACGACAGCCCAGAGTCCTCCAACCCATTCACGACAGCCCAGAGAGTCCTCCAACCCCTTCACGACAGCACCGCACGACAGCCCAGAGTCCTGCAACCCCTTCACGACAGCCCAGTCCTCCAACCCCTTCACGACAGCCCAGTCCTCCAACCCCTTCACGACAGCCCAGAGACCTCCAACCCCTTCACGACAGCCCAGAGAGTCCTCCAACCCCTTCACGACAGCCCAGAGTCCTCCAACACCTTCACGACAGCCCAGAGTCCTCCAACCCCTTCACGACAGCCCAGAGTCCTCCAACCCCTTCACGACAGCCCAGAGTCCTCCAACCCCTTCACGACAGCCCAGAGTCCTCCAACCCCTTCACGACAGCCCAGTCCTCCAACCCCTTCACGACAGCCCAGAGTCCTCCAACCCCTTCACGACAGCCCAGAGCCCTCCAACCCCTTCACGACAGCCCAGAGCCCTCCAACCCCTTCACGACAGCCCAGAGAGTCCTCCAACCCCTTCACGACAGCCCAGAGTCCTCCAACCCCTTCACGACAGCCCAGAGCCCTCCAACCCCTTCACGACAGCCCAGAGTCTTCCAACCCCTTCACGACAGCCCACCGCAGAGGCTCTCAGGCTGCCAACCAGAGCCCATTAGACACAAGAGCACAATTCAGCCACTCAGTCCATCGAGTATGGTCCACCATTCCACACACCCTGACTAAACAAGAACCTACCGATCTCCACTTTAAGTATACAAAATGACTCTAGCTCCACAGCCATCTGTGGCAATTAGTTACACAGATTCACCACTTTCCAGCTAAAGAAATACCTCCACATCTCTTTGTAAAGCCAAGTTCAGGTATTTTGTCCTCTGGTCCAAGACTCCTCCAATATAGGAAACATCCTCTCCACATCCACTCTATCTGTGTCCTCTGGTCCTAGACTCCCCCACTATAGGAAACGTCCTCTCCTCATCCACTCTATCTGTGTCCTCTGGTCCTAGACTCCCCCACTATAGGAAACATCCTCTCCACATCCACTCTATCTGTGTCCTCTGGTCCTAGACTCCCCCACTATAGGAAACGTCCTCTCCTCATCCAATCTATCTGTGTCCTCTGGTTCTAGACTCCCCCACTATAGGAAACATCCTCTCCACATCCACTCTATCTGTGTCCTCTGGTCCTAGACTACCACACTACAGGAAACATCCTTTCCACATCCACTCTATCTGTGTCCTCTGGTCCTAGACTCCCCCGCTATAGGAAACATCCTCTCCACATCTACTCTGTCTGTGTCCTCTGGTCCTAGACTCCCCCACTATAGGAAACATCCTCTCCACATCCACTCTATCTAGGTCTTTCAATATTCAATAGGTGCCAATGAAACCCTCTTCATTCCCAGAATCATTCTCGTAAACCTCCTCTGAACATTCTCCAATGCCAGCACATCGTTTCCTAGACAATGGACACAAAATTGCTCACAATACTCCAAGTGTGGTCTGACCAACGCCTTACAGAGCCTCAGTGTTACATTCTTGTTTTTATATTCTCGTCAAAATGTAGATTCTGGATTGTTCATTGTCATTCCGCAGTGCTCAAGTGAAAAAAGAGGAGCAACGTGATTGTTACTTTGGATCCGAAGGAGCATTTCAAACCCAAGAAGATGACAAACACAATAATCATGACGCACACGGCAAAGAAAACGCCGATGGAAAACACCATCAGGAAACGTGTGGTCGTGCACTTTGGTTGAAGAAATGACAGATTTAAGTATTTTCTAAATACAAAAAACTGAGACGCAGGACACTTGGGAGTCCTTGTGCAGGATCCCCGGGGGTTAATTTAAATCAGTGGTGAGGAAGACAAATGCGATGTTAGCATTCATTCCAAGATGACTAGACCACAATAGCAAGAATGTAACGTTGAGATTTACAGTCCTCACTTGGAGTACTGTGGGCAGTTTTGGGCCCCTGTCTTACTGAGGACCTGCTGACACTGGACAGGGATCAAAGGAGCTTCAGGAAAATGATTCCAGGATTGAATGGCTTGTCACATAAAGAGTGTCCGACCGCTCTGGGCCTGTAAACTGTAGAATAGAAAAGAATGAGGGGTAGATCACAAATGGTGAAAGGCCTTGATAGAGTGGATGTGGAGAGGATGTTTCCTATAGTGGGGGAGTCTAGGGCCAGAGGACACAGATAGAGTGGATGTGGAGAGGATGTTTCCAATAGTGGGGGAGTCTAGGACCAGAGGACACATATAGAGTGGATGTGGAGAGGATGTTTCCTATAGTGGGGGTGTCTAGGACCAGAGGACACAGACAGAGTGTATGTGGAGAGGATGTTTCCAATAGTGGGGGAGTCTAGGACCAGAGGACACATATAGAGTGGATGTGGAGAGGATGTTTCCTATAGTGGGGGAGTCTAGGACCAGAGGACACAGATAGAGTGGATGTGGAGAGGATGTTTCCTATAGTGGGGAGTCTAGGACCAGAGGACACAGATAGAGTGGACGTGGAGAGGATGTTTCCTATAGTGGAGGAATCTAGGACCAGAGGACACAGATAGAGTGGATGTGGAGGGGATGTTTCCTATAGTGGGGGAGTCTAGGACCAGAGGACACAGACAGAGTGGATGTGGAGAGGATGTTTCCTATACTGGGGGAGTCTAGGACCAGAGGACACAGAGTGGATGTGGAGAGGATGTTTCCTATAGTGGGGGAGTCAAGGACCAGAGGACACAGATAGAGTGTATGTGGAGAGGATGCTTCCTATAGTGGGGGAGTCAAGGACCAGAGGACACAGATAGAGTGGATGTGGAGAGGATGTTTCCTATAGTGGGGTAGTCTAGGACCAGAGGACACAGACAGAGTGGATGTGGAGAGGATGTTTCCTATAGTGGGGGAGTCTAGGACCAGAGGGCACAGATAGAGTGGATGTGGAGAGGACGTTTCCTATAGTGGGGGAGTCTAGGACCAGAGGACACAGATAGAGTGGATGTGGGGAGGATGCTTCCTATACAGGGGGAGTCTAGGAACAGAGGACACAGATAGAGTGGATGTGGAGTGGATGTTTCCTATAGTGGGGGAGTCTAGGACCAGAGGACACAGATAGAGTGGATGTGGACAGGATGTTTCCTATAGTGGGAGAGTCTAAGGCCAGAGGACACAACATCAGAATAGAGAGAAGTCCTTTTAGAACGGAGATGAGGAGTAATTTCTTTTGCCAGAGAGTGGTGAATCTGTGGAATTCCTTGCCACAGGCATCTTTATGTACATCAGAGAGGCCAGTCTTTAGGTATATTCAAAGCAAAGGTTTTTTGATTCTTGTTTGGTCTGGGCATCAAGCAATACGGGGAGATGGCGAGATTGGGTCTGAGAGGAAAGTTGGACCAGCCATGACAAAGTGGCGGAGCAGATTCGATGGGCCAAATGGCCTAATTCTACTCCTCTATCATGGTCTTAATAGAATAACCGTAAATCCTGAGAACCACAATGTACAGGTAGCAGTCAGTGACACAGGCTGGGTGTACGTACATAATGTGACACTGGGTGAGGGTGTGGTGGGTGTACGTACATAATGTGACACTGGGTGAGGGTGCGGTGGGTGTACGTACATAATGTGACACTGGGTGAGGGTGCGGTGGGTGTACGTACATAATGTGACACTGGGTGAGGGTGTGGTGGGTGTACGTACATAATGTGACGCTGGGTGAGGGTGCGGTGGGTGTACGTACATAATGTGACGCTGGGTGAGGGTGCGGTGGGTGTACGTACATAATGTGACGCTGGGTGAGGGTGCGGTGAGTGTACGTACATAATGTGACGCTGGGTGAGGGTGCGGTGGGTGTACGTACATAATGTGACGCTGGGTGAGGGTGCGGTGGGTGTACGTACATAATGTGACGCTGGGTGAGGGTGCGGTGGGTGTACGTACATAATGTGACGCTGGGTGAGGGTGCGGTGGGTGTACGTACATAATGTGACGCTGGGTGAGGGTGCGGTGGGTGTACGTACATAATGTGACGCTGGGTGAGGGTGCGGTGGGTGTACGTACATAATGTGACGCTGGGTGAGGGTGCGGTGGGTGTACGTACATAATGTGACACTGGGTGAGGGTGTGGTGGGTGTACGTACATAATGTGACGCTGGGTGAGGGTGCGGTGGGTGTACGTACATAATGTGACGCTGGGTGAGGGTGTGGTGGGGCAGGTCAACAGCGGGAAATGATCAATACATTGAAGACACTCACGGAGGGAGATGAGAAGGAAGTGAAGAACACGGATCCTCACGTGCAGAGCTAAAGAGGGGCATTTCATAAGCCCTCCCTCATTGTGTGAAATGCAAATTCTTTGCAGAGAAATGGGGCCCCCCTTCTCCACAGCCGAGCCAGGTCGCGGTCCACGCAAACACGGACACCTCCCAGCAAAGCGACTGGATGATGGTGCGATTACTGCTCTGCTCCTTCCACCCACAGACTGTGGGCACAGAGCTCACTGCCCCATCAACAGCCAGCTCACTTAGAAAGAGGAAACCGGAGGTTCATTGGAGGATGAGAATTGGAGAGGGTCAGCAACTTTTAATTCCTCAGTGTTCCTGTTTCAGAGGAATTATCCTGGGTCCATTACACAGACAACACGGCAGTGCCTCTCGTTTCTTAAAAGTGCGCAAAGATTCGACACGTCATCTTAAACTTTGACCAACTTCTACAGATGTCCTGCTATGGAAACACCAATGCCCTCGAATGGAAATTCCTACAAAAAGTAGTGGATACGGCCCAGTCCATCACGGGTAAAGCCCTCCCCACCCCTGAGCACATCTACATGGTACACAATCACAGGAAAATAACTTCCATCATCACGGACCCCAACACCCACCCCAAGGCACGTTGTCACTGCTGCCATCAGGAAGGAGGTACAGGAGCCTCAGGTCCCACACCACCAGGTTCAGGAACAGTTATTACCCCTCAACCATCAGGCTCCTGAACCAGTGAGGATAACCTCAACTCTGAACTGATTCCATCGGGAAGGAGGTACAGGAGCCTCAGGTCCCACACCAGCAGGTTCAGGAACAGTTATTACCCCTCAACCATCAGGCTCCTGAACCAGTGAGGATAACCTCAACTCTGAACTGATTCCATCGGGAAGGAGGTGCAGGAGCCTCAGGTCCCACACCACCAGGTTCAGGAACAGTTATTACCCCTCAACCATCAGGCTCCTGAACCAGTGAGGATAACCTCAACTCTGAACTGATTCCATCGGGAAGGAGGTACAGGAGCCTCAGGTCCCACACCAGCAGGTTCAGGAACAGTTATTACCCCTCAACCATCAGGCTCCTGAACCAGTGAGGATAACCTCAACTCTGAACTGATTCCATCGGGAAGGAGGTGCAGGAGCCTCAGGTCCCACACCACCAGGTTCAGGAACAGTTATTACCCCTCAACCATCAGGCTCCTGAACCAGTGAGGATAACCTCAACTCTGAACTGATTCCATCGGGAAGGAGGTACAGGAGCCTCAGGTCCCACACCAGCAGGTTCAGGAACAGTTATTACCCCTCAACCATCAGGCTCCTGAACCAGTGAGGATAACCTCAACTCTGAACTGATTCCATCGGGAAGGAGGTGCAGGAGCCTCAGGTCCCACACCACCAGGTTCAGGAACAGTTATTACCCCTCAACCATCAGGCTCCTGAACCAGTGAGGATAACCTCAACTCTGAACTGATTCCATCGGGAAGGAGGTACAGGAGCCTCAGGTCCCACACCAGCAGGTTCAGGAACAGTTATTACCCCTCAACCATCAGGCTCCTGAACCAGTGAGGATAACCTCAACTCTGAACTGATTCCATCGGGAAGGAGGTGCAGGAGCCTCAGGTCCCACACCACCAGGTTCAGGAACAGTTATTACCCCTCAACCATCAGGCTCCTGAACCAGTGAGGATAACCTCAACTCTGAACTGATTCCATCGGGAAGGAGGTACAGGAGCCTCAGGTCCCACACCACCAGGTTCAGGAACAGTTATTACCCCTCAACCATCAGGCTCCTGAACCAGTGAGGATAACCTCAACTCTGAACTGATTCCATCGGGAAGGAGGTACAGGAGCCTCAGGTCCCACACCAGCAGGTTCAGGAACAGTTATTACCCCTCAACCATCAGGCTCCTGAACCAGTGAGGATAACCTCAACTCTGAACTGATTCCATCGGGAAGGAGGTGCAGGAGCCTCAGGTCCCACACCACCAGGTTCAGGAACAGTTATTACCCCTCAACCATCAGGCTCCTGAACCAGTGAGGATAACCTCAACTCTGAACTGATTCCATCGGGAAGGAGGTACAGAAGCCTCAGGTCCCACACCACCAGGTTCAGGAACAGTTATTACCCCTCAACCATCAGGCTCCTGAACCACTGAGGATCTCAACTCTGAACTGATTCCATCGGGAAGGAGGTACAGGAGCCTCAGGTCCCACACCACCAGGTTCAGGAACAGTTATTACCCCTCAACCATCAGGCTCCTGAACCAGTGAGGATAACCTCAACTCTGAACTGATTCCATCGGGAAGGAGGTACAGGAGCCTCAGGTCCCACACCACCAGGTTCAGGAACAGTTATTACCCCTCAACCATCAGGCTCCTGAACCAGTGAGGATCTCAACTCTGAACTGATTCCATCGGGAAGGAGGTACAGGAGCCTCAGGTCCCACACCACCAGGTTCAGGAACAGTTATTACCCCTCAACCATCAGGCTCCTGAACCAGAGGGAATAACTTCACTCATTCCATCACTGAAATGTTCTCACAACCCATGGACTCAGTTTGCAGGACACATTATTGGTCCGCATCGTGGACCGAATGGCCTTTGCTGGTCAATGTTCTACGAGATGCTCACAGTCAGTGTACCGGGTCATATTAAATACAACAATGAATACAGCCATCATTGCCAACACAGTAATGTGCAAAGAGAAACACAAGAGATTCTGCAGATGCAGGTCGGGCACCATCTATGGAAGTGAATAAACGGTCAACGTTTCAGGCTGAGACCCTTCATCGGGACACTAACGGAAGCGGAAAGATGCCAGAATCAGGAGGTGGCGGGGGGGAGGGAGCGAGGTGAGAGGTGAAAAGGGCAAAGGGAATCTGATAGGAGAGGAGAATGGACCATGGGAGACAGGGAAGGAGGAGAGGCACGAGGAGGAGGAGAGGCAAGAGGCAGAATGGGAAAATGAAGGAGGAGGAAGGGGGATCAGAGGGGAAAAAAATTACTGGAAGGGAAAATCAATGTTCATGCCATCGGGTTGGAGGCGACCGAGATGGAATACAGGGTGTTGCTTGTCCAATCTGAGAGTGGCCTCATCACAACAGAAAGGGAGTCCATGGACCGATATGTCAGAAAGTGAATGGGGAGTGAAAGTGAACCGGTTGGCCGCTGGGAAATCCTGCTTTTTGTGGATGAAGCAAAGGTGCTTGACAAAGTGGTCCCTGGATATAGAATTATAAACGGAAAGCAGCAGCAGTCTGGCCAGTCACCCCTCTGGAAGCTCTCAACTCCCTTGTGAAATGGCCTGACAGCTGAAGGATGTCATGGTGTCTCACAGCCCCAGAGAGCCAGGAGTGTGTGTGTGTGTGTGTGTGTGTCTGTGTGTGTGTGTGTGAGAGAGTCTGTGTGTGTGTGCGCGTCTGTGTGTGTGCGGGTCTGTGTGTGTGAGTCTGTGTGTGAGTGTGAGTGTGTGTGTGAGTCTGTGTGTGAGTCTGTGTGTGAGAGTGTGTGTGTGTGAGTCTGTGTGTGAGTCTGAGAGTCTGTGTGTGAGTCTGAGAGTCTGTGTGTGAGTCTGAGAGTCTGTGTGTGTGTCTGAGAGTCTGTGTGTGTGTGTGTGTCTGTCTGTCTGTCTCTGTGTGTGTGTGTGTGTGAGAGAGAGTCTGTGTGTGTGTGTGTGTGTGTGTGTGCGCATCTGTGTGTGTGTGTGTCTGTGTGTGGGTGAGAGAGTCTGTGTGTGTGTGTGTGTGTGTGTGTGAGAGAGTCTGTGTGTGTGTGTGTGTGTGTGTGAGAGTCTGTGTGTGTGTGTGTGTGTGTGTGTGTGTGTGTGTGTGTGTGTGTGTCTCTCCCTCCCTCCTCATTTGCATATATATCCTTTCACTATTGAAACAACATGCAGAAGGACTGAGACTGTGTGACCAACAGTTCAGGATTTGGGAATGTGTATGTACGTGGTGCAGAGTTTCTGATCTGTGTAATCACACCCACTCCCACCCCCCCTCCCCCACATGAACAAAGTTCACACACTAACAAACAGCACGTGGTCTCATCAGAGGGAGCCAAAGGAATCCCGAGACCAGTTGTTGTCACTGTCCAAACAGCAGAAGCAGCACAACAAGATAACGTCACTCAGCCAAGCACACTGTGACCCAGGGAAAGAGAGTGCGTCTCGATGCCTGCAGCACTTGGCAACGCTTCAGTGGTGCTAAAGGCCTGTTTAGTGGGATGGAAAAGGTCGACACGGCCCAGTCCATCTCAGGCAAAGCCTTCCCCACACTGAGCACAACTACAGGGAGCGCTGTCACAAGAAAGCAGCATTCATCATCCAGGAGTAGGGGGCTAGGCACACAGCCTTGTGGTACAGCTCTGCTGGTGGAGATTGTGGAGGAGACACTGACTGGGCTCTGAGAGATATGAAATCAAGGAGGTATCGAATTGGAAGGGTTGATGAACCGTTGTTTTTCCTTTCATTTTCACAGTGCAATTTGTAATTTTTTTTAATGACTTTACACTGTACTGCTGCCACAAAACAACAAATTTCATCTCCTTAGCCACTGATACTAAATCTAAATCTGATTCTACTGCACGAAGTTCTGGTCAACCTGCTCCAGTAATGATCCCATTAACATGGACAAGGTATAAACCTCCCGGAACGATCCCATTGACGCGGACAAGGTGTAAACCTCCCGGAACGATCCCATTGACGCGGACAAGGTGTAAACCTCCCGGAACGATCCCATTGACGCGGACAAGGTGTAAACCTCCCGGAACGATCCCATTGACGCGGACAAGGTGTAAACCTCCCGGAACGATCCCATTGACGCGGACAAGGTGTAAACCTCCCGGAACGATCCCATTGACGCGGACAAGGTGTAAACCTCCCGGAACGATCCCATTGACGCGGACAAGGTGTAAACCTCCCGGAACGATCCCATTGACGCGGACACGGTGTAAACCTCCCGGAACGATCCCATTGACGCGGACAAGGTGTAAACCTCCCGGAACGATCCCATTGACGCGGACAAGGTGTAAACCTCCCGGAACGATCCCAATGACGCGGACAAGGTGTAAACCTCCCGGAACGATCCCATTGACGCGGACAAGGTGTAAACCTCCCGGAACGATCCCATTGACGCGGACAAGGTGTAAACCTCCCGGAACGATCCCATTGACGCGGACAAGGTGTAAACCTCCCGGAACGATCCCATTGACGCGGACAAGGTGTAAACCTCCCGGAACGATCCCATTGACGCGGACAAGGTGTAAACCTCCCGGAACGATCCCATTGACGCGGACAAGGTGTAAACCTCCCGGAACGATCCCATTGACGCGGACAAGGTATAAACCTCCCGGAACGATCCCATTGACGCGGACAAGGTGTAAACCTCCCGGAACGATCCCATTGACGCGGACAAGGTGTAAACCTCCCGGAACGATCCCATTGACGCGGACAAGGTGTAAACCTCCCGGAACGATCCCATTGACGCGGACAAGGTGTAAACCTCCCGGAACGATCCCATTGACGCGGACAAGGTGTAAACCTCCCGGAACGATCCCATTGACGCGGACAAGGTGTAAACCTCCCGGAACGATCCCATTGACGCGGACAAGGTGTAAACCTCCCGGAACGATCCCATTGACGCGGACAAGGTATAAACCTCCCGGAACGATCCCATTGACGCGGACAAGGTATAAACCTCCCGGAACGATCCCATTGACGCGGACAAGGTGTAAACCTCCCGGAACGATCCCATTAACGCGGACAAGGTATAAACCTCCCGGAACGATCCCATTGACGCGGACAAGGTGTAAACCTCCCGGAACGATCCCATTAACATGGATAAGGTGTAAAAAGATTTGAGGGGAAGGAAGGATCAGTCATAAACTCAACTCAGTGGCCTAATTCTGGCCTTATGAGCATGTTATTGGGACAGGATGGCTTGGGCTGTTCGGAGATTCACAGAATAGAAGAACCAAGAAAATTTAGGATGTTGCCGGGGATCAAATGCCTGGGTAAAGGTTGGAACACAGAAGATTGAGTGATCTGATAGAGGTGCACAGTATTCTGAGGGGTATGGACAGGGTAAATGCAAGCAGGCTTTTTCCAGAGGTTGGGGGGGACAACAACTGGGTTAAGGGTGAGAGGTGAAATGTTTAAGGAAAACTCAGAGGTTGGTAAAAGTGTGGAATGAGCTGCCAGCTTAAGTGGGTTTGATTTCAGCAATGTAAGAGAAATTTGTGTAAGTAGATGGATGGGAGGGCGTAAGCAGGGTAAATGGGCTCAGGGGCTTGTATCTGTTCTGGAGATCTTGCCAATCCAAACTCAGTTGGCATCAACATCTCTTCCAGTGCATGACTCGATGAGAGGCAGAACAGGTGGAGACTTCCCTTCCTGAGGCACAGGAGGCTGAGCGGTGACCTTATAGAGGATAATATCATGAGGGGCAGAGAGGGTGACAGACCTTTCCTCAGAGGAGGAGAATCCGAAACCAGAGGAGATAGCCTTTAGGTGGGGGAGGGGTAGAGATGGGTACAATAAACAGGTACATGGAACATGGATGGGAAGGTTTAGCGGTATACGGACCGAAGAGAGACAAGTTAAGCAACTTGTTTGGGACTGACGAGTTGGACTGAGGGGCTTGTTTCCATGGTCTATGACTATACTCGATGTCACTTCATTCAATACACCTGCTCGCTAATGCAAATATCCAATAGTGCGTCAGAAACTCGATGCATAAAATTATATGCATATAATTATGGAGAAGGACAGGACTGGACCTAGAGTTGAGATTTTTGATTGGAGAAAGGCTAACTTTGAGGAGATGCGCAGGGATTTAGAGAGAGTGGAATGGGTCAAGTTGTTTTATGGGAAGGATGTAATAGAGAAATGGAGGTCATTTAAGGGTGAAATTATGAGGGTACAGAATCTTTATGTTCCTGTTCGGTTGAAAGGAAAGATTAAAGGTTTGAAAGCGCCATGGTTTTCAAGGGATATTAGAAACTTGGTTCGAAAAAAGAGGGATGTCTACAATAGATATAGGCAGCATGGAGTAAAGGAATTGCTCGAGGAATATAAAGAATGTAAAAGGAAACTTAAGAAAGAGATTAGAAAAGCTAAAAGAAGTTACGAGTTTGGTTTGGCAAATAAGGTGGAAGTAAATCCGAAAGGCTTCTACAGTTATATTAAAAGCAAGAGGATAGTGAGGGATAAAATTGGTCCCTTAGAGAATCAGGGTGGTCAGCTATGTGTGGAGCCGAGGGAGATGGGAGAGATTTTGAACGATTTCTTCTCTTCGGTATTCACTAAGGAGAAGGATATCGAATGGTGTAAGGTGTGGGAAACAAGTAAGGAAGTTATGGAACCTATGACAATTAAAGAGGTGGAAGTACTGGCGCTTTTAAGAAATTTAAAAGTGGATAAATCTCCGGGTCCTGACCGGATATTCCCCAGGACCTTGAGGGAAGTTTGTGTAGAGATAGCAGGAGCTCTGACGGAGATCTTTCAGATGTCATTAGAAACAGGGATTGTGCCGGAGGATTGGCGTATTGCTCATGTGGTTCCATTGTTTAAAAAGGGTTCTAGAAGTAAGCCTGGCAATTATAGACCTGTCAGTTTGACATCAGTGGTGGGTAAATTAATGGAAAGTATTCTTAGAGATAGTATTTATAATTATCTGGATAGACAGGATCTGATTAGGAGTAGCCAGCATGGATTTGTGCGTGGAAGGTCATGTTTGACAAACCTTATTGAATTTTTTGAAGTAGTTACGAGGAATGTTGACGAGGGTAAGGCAGTGGATGTAGTCTATATGGACTTCAGCAAGGCCTTTGACAAAGTTCCACATGGAAGGTTAGTTAAGAAGGTTCAGTCGTTAGGTATTAGTGCTGGAGTAATAAAATGGATTCAACAGTGGCTAGATGGGAGATGCCAGAGAGTAGTGGTGGATAATTGTTTATCGGGATGGAGGCCGGTGACTAGCGGGGTGCCTCAGGGATCTGTTTTGGGCCCAATGTTGTTTGTAATATACATAAATGATCTGGATGATGGGGTGGTAAATTGGATTAGTAAGTATGCTGATGATACTAAGGTAGGAGGTGTTGTGGATAATGAGGTGGGTTTTCAAAGCTTGCAGGGAGATTTATGCCGGTTAGAAGAATGGGCTGAACGTTGGCAGATGGAGTTTAATGCTGAGAAGTGTGAGGTTCTACATTTTGGCAGGAATAATCCAAATAGAACATACAGGGTAAATGGTAGGGCATTGAGGAATGCAGTGGAACAGAGAGATCTAGGAATAACAGTGCATAGTTCCCTGAAGGTGGAGTCTCATGTAGATAGGGTGGTGAAGAAGGCTTTTGGAATGCTGGCCTTTATAAATCAGAGCATTGAGTACAGAAGTTGGGATGTAATGTTAAAATTGTACAAGGCATTGGTAAGGCCAAATTTGGAATATTGTGTACAGTTCTGGTCACCGAATTATAGGAAAGATATCAATAAATTAGAGAGAGTGCAGAGACGATTTACTAGGATGTTACCAGGGTTTCAGCACTTAAGTTACAGAGAAAGGTTGAACAAGTTAGGTCTCTATTCATTGGAGCGTAGAAGGTTGAGGGGGGATTTGATCGAGGTATTTAAAATGTTGAGAGGGATAGATAGAGTTGACGTGAATAGGCTGTTTCCATTGAGAGTAGGGGAGATTCAAACGAGAGGACATGATTTGAGAGTTAGGGGGCAAAAGTTTAAGGGAAACACGAGGGGGTATTTCTTTACTCAGAGAGTGATAGCTGTGTGGAATGAGCTTCCTGTAGAAGTAGTAGAGGCCAGATCAGTTGTGTCATTTAAGGTAAAATTGGATAGGTATATGGATAGGAAAGGAGTGGAGGGTTATGGGCTGAGTGCGGGTAGGTGGGACTAGGTGAGATTAAGAGTTCGGCACGGACTAGGAGGGCCGGAATGGCCTGTTTCCGTGCTGTGATTGTTATATGGTTATAAAAGCACGCAGATGTGGTCAAGAGGTTCAGTTGTTGTTCAGACCAAACATCAGAATGGGGAAGAGATGTGAGCTGTGGAATGATACTAGAGGAGGTGGTTTCCATATCTCAGAGACAGCCAGCCTCCTGGGATTTTCACGCACAACAGTCACAGTCTCCAGTTTACAGAGAGTGCTGCGAGAAACAAAACAACAGCCAGTTCTGTGGGTGAAAATGCCTTCTCAATGAGAGAGGACAGAGGAGAATGGTCCAGCTGACAGGAAGGAGACAGTAACTCAAATAACCATACGTTACAACAGTGGTTGGCAGAACCGAGCATCTCTCAACACACAACACGTCAAACCTACAGCAGCAGAAGGTCACATACATACACTCACTGGCCACTTTATGAGATACAGGAGGTACCAATAAATTGCCCACTGAGTATAACATTGACATAAACTAGCTCTTGCTTTTCTGAGCAGAATTTTAATTTTATATTGCTTTTGCCAGAAACGCGCATTTCCAGTAACGCAGGGAAGCATCGAACCTGTCAGCAGTGGAAACCGGAAATTGGATCACAGAGGCCTAACAGTTGAATGCAAATGTGCACAGGTACTGGAAATGCCACAGGACAACAACAGGAACGTCTGATGAGATAGCCCACCCACCTCAACCATTCCTTGGGCCCCCCACTCCACTGGCAGTGGTTGTAAAGGTCATCTGATCTCAGACGCAACAAGATTTATTCTGGGTCTAAAAGCAAACATGTAAACCTAAGGCACTGGTCAGAATATATTTGGACTACTGTGAGATTTCTGCAAACCTTATCAAAAATGTGCTGGCATTGTAAAAGGTCAGGAGGAGGTTCACAAGAATGATCCCAGGAATGAAAGGGTTAAGGATGTTTCCTATAGTGGGGAGTCTAGGACCAGAGGGCACAGATAGAGTGGATGTGGAGAGGATGTTTCCTATAGTGGGGGACTCTAGGACCAGAGGACACAGATAGAGTGGATGTGGAGAGGATGACTCCTATAGTGGGGAAGTCTAGGACCAGAGGGCACAGATAGAGTGGATATGGAGAGGATGTTTCCTATAGTGGGGGAGTCTAGGACCAGAGAGCACAGATAGAGTGGACGTGGAGAGGATGTTTCCTATAGTGGGGGACTCTAGGACCAGAGGACACAGATAGAGTGGATGTGGAGAGGATGTTTCCTATAGTGGGGGAGTCTAGGACCAGAGGACACAGATAGAGTGGATGTGGAGAGGATGTTTTCTATAGTGTGGGGAGTCTAGGATCAGAGGACACAGATAGAGTGGATGTGGAGAAGATGTTTCCTATAGTGTAGGGAGTCTAGGATCAGAGGACACAGATAGAGTGGATGTGGAGAGGATGACTCCTATAGTGGGGGAGTCCAGGACCAGAGGACACAGATAGAGTGGATATGGAGAGGATGTTTTCTATAGTGTGGGGAGTCTAGGATCAGAGGACACGGATAGAGTGGATGTGGAGAGGATGTTTTCTATAGTGTGGGGAGTCTAGGATCAGAGGACACAGATAGAGTGGATGTGGAGAGGATGTTTCCTATAGTGGGGGAGTCCAGGACCAGAGGACACAGATAGAGTGGATGTGGAGTGGATGTTTCCTATAGTGGGGGAGTCTAGGACCAGAGGACACCAATCGAGCGGATGTGGAGAGGATGTTTCCCATAGTGGGGGAGTTTAGGACACCAGGACACAGATAGAGTGGATGTGGAGAGGATGTTTCCTATAGTGGGGGAGTCCAGGATCAGAGGACACAGATAGAGTGGATGTGGAGAGGATGTTTTCTATAGTGTGGGGAGCCTAGGATCAGAGGACACAGATAGAGTGGATGTGGAGAGGATGTTTCCTATAGTGGGGGAGTCTAGGACCAGAGGACACAGATAGAGTGGATGTGGAGAGGATGTTTTCTATAGTGTGGGGAGTCTAGGATCAGAGGACACAGATAGAGTGGATGTGGAGAAGATGTTTCCTATAGTGTAGGGAGTCTAGGATCAGAGGACACAGATAGAGTGGATGTGGAGAGGATGACTCCTATAGTGGGGGAGTCCAGGACCAGAGGACACAGATAGAGTGGATGTGGAGAGGATGTTTACTATAGTGGGGGGAGTCTAGGACCAGAGGACACAGATAGAGTGGATGTGGAGAGGATGTTTCCTATAGTGGGGGAGTCTAGGACCAGAGGACACAGATAGAGTGGATGTGGAGAGGATGACTCCTATAGTGGGGGAGTCTAGGACCAGAGGACACAGATAGAGTGGATGTGGAGAGGATGACTCCTATAGTGGGGGAGTCTAGGACCAGAGGACACAGATAGAGTGGATGTGGAGAGGATGTTTCCTATAGTGGGGGAGTCTAGGATCAGAGGACACAGATAGAGTGGATGTGGAGAGGATGTTTTCTATAGTGTGGGGAGCCTAGGATCAGAGGACACAGATAGAGTGGATGTGGAGAGGATGTTTCCTATAGTGGGGGAGTCTAGGACCAGAGGACACAGATAGAGTGGATGTGGAGAGGATGTTTTCTATAGTGTGGGGAGTCTAGGATCAGAGGACACAGATAGAGTGGATGTGGAGAGGATGTTTCCTATAGTGGGGGGAGTCTACGATCAGAGGACATACCCTCAAAGTAGAATGGTATCAGTTGAGAACAGAGAAGAGAAGGAATTTCTTTAGCCAGTTGGTGGTGAATCTGTGGATTTCGTTGCACAGATGGCTGTGGAGACCGAGTTATTGGGTATTTGAAGTGGAGATTGTTTATTAGTCCGGACATCAAAGGCTACAGGGAGAAGCAGGAGAAGGGTTGAGAAGGTTAATAAATCAGCCATGATGGAATGGCAGAACAGTATTGATGGGCCAAATGGCCAAACTGTGTCCTGTGTCTCATGGGTTTGAACCTGGGTCTTTTCAGATCAGTGTAGCTCCATTCACCAGAAAATCTTAAACTCCAAGTAAACCTTCCTCGTCAGGGCAAACTGGTGCAGGGGAGAAGTTTCAGAACTGTGAGGTCGATTGTCTGTGTCAGAGCGTGGATCCTGGCCCTCTCACGCACAGATTGCAAGTGTTGTGTAAGCATGACTCTTCAATGCTACCCTGCCCCCACAGCTCATCAGCAGCTCCATCTGCACAGTGGACAGGCTTTGACAACTGTGCAGGAAACCAAACTGGAAAGCAGAAAGTCTACGGGGGAGGGAGGGAAGAGATCTGAGTGCGGAGGGAAGAGATCTGAGTGCAGAGGGAGAAGGAGAGGGACATCACAGGAGTCCAGAAGCCTGGGAGCAGGTGAAACGTGGCAGAGGGACCCTGAAAGGCAGAAAAGCAGAGAAAATTGGGGAGGGTGGGAGGTAATCTTGTGACATTTAAGGGACACGATTGAATTGCTATTATGTAAGTTATTGAACAAGAGCTGGTGAATGGGACGTGTGTAGAAAGGTATGACGGTCCACGCAGCCAACATGATCAAAGTCCACGTGTACCCTCTGCATTCCCTATTGATCTGAGAGGGACAATAAATCAGCCCCAATGGAATGGAATGGCGGAGCAGACTCGATGGGCCGGATGGCCTAATTCTGCTCCAACTCTTACAATCTGAGCCAAGTGTTGCACTGGCTTCAAGTGAGAGGCCATTCGGCCCACCACATCTGTACCAACAATACCAATCCGCTAATCCCACTGCCCATACCCTTCCAAGCCCTGCCTGTTTGTATGCCCGTTTAAAACCCTCTTAAACGTAGCTCTTTCTACCACCTCCCCAGCACAGCGTTCCACACACCTATCCGTGAGGCCCTCCACTGGTCAGAGTCATCCGTGGACATTGCTGTATAGATACCCAAGCCTGGGTAATACGATATGGCGAGCAGCAGACTCCCCCTCTCCACGCAGCTGATGAACCCAAAGGAACGGCGGAGACCGACACCAGCAGTGTCAGAGGAGTTGCCAGTCAGCGTCAGACTGCCTTAGGGACTCCCAACTCCAGATTTTTCCTCGCAGATTACTCCAGAAACCTTCCCCATGAGTGGGTATAACCGCAAGGCAGCAGGAGTCTGAGATCAGAGTTGTCCTTCTCCTGGATGAGCCCCCGAAGCACTTCCCTCGTAAATCTGCTTTCCATTTCTCACCTTAAACCTACGTCCCCTCGGGGGAGAATACATCATCCACTTGTCAAGCTGACGTTCCTGTCACATGCACTGGGATGCAGGGACAATTAAAAAACTACTCCCACTAACATCACGGTCGTGTAAGTTATAACTAACACAGAGATTCTGCAGACCTTGACAGACGGACCGGAGGTCGACACCATATGCCAGAAGTGGAACTTCGCGATTCCCAAACATTTCAATTCAGATTCCCATTCCCATTCTAATACGACAGTCCACGGACTCCTCTTGTGCCAAGATGAAGCCACCCTCAGGATGGAGGAGCAACACCTTATATTCTGTCTGGGCAGCCGACAACCTGATGGCATGATACTGATTTTTCCTTCTGATAAAAACTCCCTCCCCTCCCCTCTTCTTGTATTTCCCTCACTTCCCAGTCCTCTCCTCCTTCCCTTTCTCCCACGGTGCACTCTCCTCTCATATCAGATTCCTTCTTCTCCAGCCACCTGCCTTCACCTATCACCTTCAACCCCTCCAGTCTTTTTATTCCGGCATATTGGTCCTTCCTTTTCAGTCCTGAAGAAGTCCAAAATATCAACTGTTTATTCCTCTCCGTAGATGCTGCCTGACCTGCTGAGTAAGTTCCTCCAGCACTTTGCTTTGGATTTCCAGCAACAACAGACTTTCTCATGTTTATGAGATTCTGCAGGTGCCGGAAATCTAGAGCATGAGACACGAAATGCTGGAGGAACTCAGCAGGGCAGGAAGCATCCGTGGAGAGGAATCAAAGGCCGAGACCCTTCATCAAGACATTATAAGTTATGCCTATGTCATACAAGGTATTGAAGAGGAAACATCATTTGGGGGGAAAGTGAGTGTAGGTGCTATTACCAAGGAGAAGGTGCTTCGGAGACTGAGAAGTATGAAGGTAGATAAGTCACCTGGACCAGGGTTCTGAACAAGATACAGTAGCTGAAGAGATCGTGGAGGCATTAGTAAAGCTCTTTGAACTTCTCAGGAGGCAGAAGGAAGGAAATTTTAGGCCAGTGAGTCTGACTTCAATGGCCTCAAGTGGCCAAATTCCATTCCTAAGTCTTATGGTCAAATTTTATACACTTCTGTCAAGTTATCAGTAATGCCTCACTGTCCCTTTGAAGGAAGGAATCATCCCACGCTCACCTTTGGTGGGAGAGCGGGCAGACTCTGCTCAAGTCCCTCAGCTAACGGTGCTAGTACAGGCCATTACCCTACCGTTAGATTGTGGAAGATCAGTCTGCACCTACGTTACAACAGACAACACTTCCACAGCTCTAGTACAGGCCATCACCCTACCGTTAGATTGTGGAAGATCAGTCTGCACCTACGTTACAACAGACAACACTTCCACAGCTCTAGTATAGGCCATCACCCTACCGTTAGATTGTGGAAGATCAGTCTGCACCTACGTTACAACAGACAACACTTCCACAGCTCTAGTACAGGCCATTACCCTACTGCTAGATTGTGGAAGATCAGTCTGCACCTACATTACAACAGACAACACTTCCACAGCTCTAGTACAGGCCATTACCCTACTGCTAGATTGTGGAAGATCAGTCTGCACCTACATTACAACAGACAACACTTCCACAGCTCTAGTACAGGCCATTACCCTACTGCTAGATTGTGGAAGATCAGTCTGCACCTACATTACAACAGACACCACTTCCACAGCTCCAGTACAGTCCATTACCCTACCGTTAGATTGTGGAAGATCAGTCTGCACCTACATTACAACAGACACCACTTCCACAGCTCTAGTACAGGCCATCACCCTACTGCTAGATTGTGGAAGATCAGTCTGCACCTACGTTACAACAGACAACACTTCCACAGCTCTAGTACAGGCCATTACCCTACCGCTAGATTGTGGAAGATCAGTCTGCACCTACATTACAACAGACACCACTTCCACAGCTCTAGTACAGGCCATCACCCTACTGCTAGATTGTGGAAGATCAGTCTGCACCTACGTTACAACAGACAACACTTCCACAGCTCTAGTACAGGCCATCACCCTACCGCTAGATTGTGGAAGATCAGTCTGCACCTACGTTACAACAGACAACACTTCCACAGCTCTAGTACAGGCCATCACCCTACTGCTAGACTGTGGAAGATCAGTCTGCACCTACGTTACAACAGACACCACTTCCACAGCTCTAGTACAGGCCATTACCCTACTGCTAGATTGTGGAAGATCAGTCTGCACCTACGTTACAACAGACAACACTTCCACAGCTCTAGTACAGGCCATTACCCTACTGCTAGATTGTGGAAGATCAGTCTGCACCTACGTTACAACAGACACCACTTCCACAGCTCTAGTACAGGCCATTACCCTACTGCTAGATTGTGGAAGATCAGTCTGCACCTACGTTACAACAGACACCACTTCCACAGCTCTAGTACAGGCCATTACCCTACTGCTAGATTGTGGAAGATCAGTCTGCACCTACGTTACAACAGACACCACTTCCACAGCTCTAGTACAGGCCATTACCCTACTGCTAGATTGTGGAAGATCAGTCTGCACCTACGTTACAACAGACAACACTTCCACAGCTCTAGTACAGGCCATTACCCTACTGCTAGATTGTGGAAGATCAGTCTGCACCTACATTACAACAGACACCACTTCCACAGCTCTAGTACAGGCCATCACCCTACCGCTAGATTGTGGAAGATCAGTCTGCACCTAAATTACAACAGACAACACTTCCACAGCTCTAGTACAGGCCATTACCCTACCGTTAGATTGTGGAAGATCAGTCTGCACCTACGTTACAACAGACAACACTTCCACAGCTCTAGTACAGGCCATCACCCTACCGTTAGATTGTGGAAGATCAGTCTGCACCTACGTTACAACAGATAACACTTCCACAGCTCTAGTACAGGCCATTGCCCTACTGCTAGATTGTAGAAGATCAGTCTGCACCTACGTTACAACAGACACCACTTCCACAGCTCTAGTACAGGCCATCACCCTACTGCTAGATTGTGGAAGATCAGTCTGCACCTACATTACAACAGACACCACTTCCACAGCTCTAGTACAGGCCATTACCCTACCGTTAGATTGTGGAAGATCAGTCTGCACCTACGTTACAACAGACACCACTTCCACAGCTCTAGTACAGGCCATCACCCTACTGCTAGATTGTGGAAGATCAGTCTGCACCTGCATTACAACAGACACCACTTCCACAGCTCTAGTACAGGCCATTACCCTACCGTTAGATTGTGGAAGATCAGTCTGCACCTACGTTACAACAGACACCACTTCCACAGCTCTAGTACAGGCCATCACCCTACTGCTAGATTGTGGAAGATCAGTCTGCACCTACATTACAACAGACACCACTTCCACAGCTCTAGTACAGGCCATTACCCTACCGTTAGATTGTGGAAGATCAGTCTGCACCTACGTTACAACAGACACCACTTCCACAGCTCTAGTACAGGCCATCACCCTACTGCTAGATTGTGGAAGATCAGTCTGCACCTACGTTACAACAGACACCACTTCCACAGCTCTAGTACAGGCCATCACCCTACTGCTAGATTGTGGAAGATCAGTCTGCACCTACATTACAACAGACACCACTTCCACAGCTCTAGTACAGGCCATCACCCTACTGTTAGATTGTGGAAGATCAGTCTGCACCTACGTTACAACAGACACCACTTCCACAGCTCTTCTCCATGCCTGAAGCACTTTGGGATTTCCGAGCTCACGCACGGGATACACACGGGTTTTGCAGGGAAGAAGCAATGACTGACACCGATATGAGACCATAAAACACTGGGGCAGAATTAGGCAATTCAGCCCATTGAGTCTGCTCCACCATTCATTCCATCATGACTAATTTATTTTCCCTCTCAACCCCATTCTCCTGCTGTCTCACCATAACCTTGAGTGCCCTCACTAATCAATAACCTCTGCTTTACATACACCTAATGACTTGGCCACCACAGCGGTCTGTGGCAATGAATTCCACAGATTCACCACCGCACGCCTGAAGAAATTCCTCCCCATCTCACATTTAGATGCATTAGGAATTCGCTGTGGTCCGTTGATAGGACATGCAACAGAATAATACACTGGAATTTAGAAGGATGAGAGGGGATCTGATTGAAACATATAAGATTATTAAGGGGTTGAACACGCTGGAGGCAGGAAGCATGTTCCCGCTGATGGGTGAGTCCAGAACTAGAGGCCACAGTTTAAGAATAAGGGGTAGGCCATTTACAACAGAGATGCGGAAAAACTTTTTCACCCAGAGAGTGGTGGATATGTGGAATGCTCTGCCCCAGAAGGCAGTGGAGGCCGAGTCTCTGGATGCTTTCAAGAGAGAGTTAGATAGTGCTCTTATAGATAGCGGGGTCAAGGGATATGGGGAGAGGGCAGGAATGGGGTACTGATTGTGTATGATCAGCCATGATCACAGTGAAGGGCGATGCTGGCTAGAAGGGCCGAACGGCCTACTCCTGCACCTACTGTCTATTGTCTATACAATAAAAAACAATTACAAAGAATAAAAAAATTAAATCTGGAGGTTAAAGTGCATAAATACCAGAGTCTGATCCCAATGTAAACAGCTTTATATAAAGTGTGATGGGAGTAAAAGAGGCGTTTGGGGTGGCAAACTGGAATGGTTGACCAGATTAACTACCCTGGTGAAGAAACCTTTAAGATGCCGTTTTCACCTGCTTCTGAACTGGTCTGGAGCGCCTGACAAGCGGTCTGTATGCTGGGATTAGCATAACAGAGACGTGGTCTGAGTAACCGAGGTGGGGACGGGGTCTGCCCGGTGACGTGTCGGGGATGTTTGTGTAAACTTGGTCCAACGTGTTCTCTCCCCTCTTTGCAAAGTCCACATACTGATGGAATTTAGGGAGCACCGACTTGAGGTTCGCGTGGTTAAAATCTCCAGCGACAATAAACAGCCCATCAGGGTGTGCGTTCTGCAGTTCGCTAATAGCCCCGTACAGTTCACAGAGCGCCTCCTTAGCATTAGTGCTGGGGGGAATGTAGACACCGAATATAAGGACAGAGGTGAATTCCCGTGGCAAATAAAATGGTCTGCATCTAACAGCCACAAACTCCACTAGCGATGAGCAGTGTCTGGAAACCAGCACAGAGTTCTTACACCATTCCGTATTGATGTAAATACACAAGCCACCCTCACAATAGGGACCATCACCCAGGACATGCCCTCTTCTCACTGCCCCCATCAGGGAGGCATTGCAGGAGCCTGAAGACACACACTCAATGACTGTGGAGGAGATCCAATCTAAATGGGATCTGCAAGTGAGGAAATTGAGGATCAGTTGCAGAGGAGGTTTGAGGCCAAGGTCTTGGCGCTTATTGATTAGTTTTGGGTTGACAATGGTATTGAAAGCCGAGCTGTAATCGATAAAGAGCATCCTGATGTATCAGAATCAGACTTTAATCGCCAAGTACCTACGCACATACAAGGAATTTACTTCCGGCAGATGTTGTCTCTCTGCTCATAACAATAATAATGATAAATATAAATGAAAATATAGATTATACATACAGGTAGTGCAATCCAAGTAATAGTTAGCCGACAGTTAACCGGCAGTTAACTGTTCAGCAAAGTGACCGCAGTAGGGAAAAAACTTCTCCAGTGCCTATTAGTCTTAGTCTGGAGGGATCTGAAGCGACTACCAGACGGAAGCAGATCAAACAGTCCGTGCGCAGGATGGGAGGAGTCCTTTATGATGTTCCCCGCCCTCTTCTTCAACCTGGAAGAGTACAGGTCCACAATAGAGGGCAGGGAGGCTCCAATAATGTGCTCGGCAGTCCTCACTGTGCGCTGTATGCATCTTTAGTGTCCAGCTATTCCAGGGTTGAGTGGAGAACCGATGCGATGACATCTGTTGTTGACCTGTTATGACTTTAGCCAAACTGGAGTACATCCAAGTCACTTTTCAGGAAGTTGGTATGCTTCATCACCAAGCGCTCAAAACACTTCATCACAGTGGATGTAAGTCAGGGGTTTCCAAACATGGATCACTGTCACTAACCACGGACCCCGGGCTGGGCACGTCTCATCTCAGGGCTACAGGATGGTAGTCCTTGAGGCAGGTTCCCACATTCTTCTTAGGCATCACCTGCTTGAAGCAGGTAGGTCACTCAGACTGCCAGAGCAAGAGGTTAACGATATCAGAGAGTGCCCGAACCAGCTGATTGGCACAGACCTGAATTACTTGGTCAGTACCCTGTCTGGGCTAGATGCTTTCCTCACGTCAGCCTCAGAGACTGAAATTACAGGGTCATTGGGGGCTGTGGGAGCTTGTGAAGGTGACTCCATGTTCTGGTGATCGGAGGCGCTGATCTCACCTGGGAACGAAGCCCTGTGGCCAGCTCTGTCACCCGGCTTCACTTTGTAGGAGGCGACAGCATTCAGGCCCTGCCACAGCCGTCCAACATGCCCCCGTGATTCCAGTTTGGTCTGGAATTGCCACTTTGCACGTCAGATGACTTTCTGGAGATCATACCTGGACCTCTTGTGGCACTGATCTGGCCCGCCGCAGATCACGGGACTCGCGCGCGGTTCATCTGGGGTTTCTGCTTAGGGAACACACTCAAGTGTAACTGTTTTTTTTAATAAAGTTTCCGACAACCACGTCTTATTCATTCAGATGCTGCAGGTGATACGTGGGCAGAGATTTCTTCAACAAGCCGGGCTGACAATGATTTGAAAGGTGTTGGGGTAGGCTGTTGCCTGTTTGTTGAACTCCTCCAGTGGCTGCCTAACGTCGGCCTTTGGCAGTGTGTATGTTGCAGTCAAGATCACCGGGAACCCGCTCGGCAAGTAGAACCATCGCATTCATCATTAGACGTTCCAGGTGAGCACCACGGAAGGTTATCATGACCCCCACCCTTTGCCTTCTCAGCCCAGTCCATCTGGAGGATCGAGAAGCCCTCGGGTCACGCCGGATAGATCGATAAGTTTTGAGAGAACCATGTCTCTGTGAAACAGAGATCACAGCAATCCCTCATTTCCCTACAATTCAACAATCTTGCCCACAAGTCCTCAATCTTGTTCTCCAGTGGCGGTACATTTGCTGACAAGCTGCTGGGTACAGGGAGTTTAATTCCTCGGCGTTTCAGTCTGGATTGGAGCCCCTCTCTCCTCCCACTCTTCCGGCCAAGGTGACGTACCTCCGTCAGCTGAAAGGTGCTGTGCCTGCAGTCCTGAGAGTTAAGTCCACTGAGGCCCTGGGAAACTTTAAATTCCTGAGGGTCCAGCATGCAAGTGCAGTTATGAAGAAAGCACAGGAGCACCTCCACTTCCTTAGGAGTCTGCGAAGATTCAGCATTGCATCTAAAACGTTGATAAACCTCTACAGAAACATCAGGCTCTTGAACTAAAGGGGATAACTTCACTCAATTTCATTTGCCCCATCATTAAAATGTTCCCACAACCTATGGACTCACTTTCAAGGACTCTTCATCTCATGTTCTTGATATTTATTGCTTTTTTTTCCTGTTTGTATTTGCCCCGCTTGTTGTCTTCTGCACACAGGCTGAACAGTCAAGTTGGCGTGGTCTTTCACTGATTCTGTTATGATTCTTGGATTTATTACGCTGCAGGAAGATGAATCTCAGGGTATAGACAGTGACGTATTTGTACTTAGATAATTAACTTTGAAACCAATGCACCGAAGTTTATAACCACAACTTTCAGAAGATCATGAAATTGCTAGTTCATTAAGACAGTTCAAAAGAGTACAGCAACACACACAAAATGCTGGTGGAACACAGCAGGGCAGGCCAATCTATAGGGAGAAGTACAGTTGACATTTCAGGCTGAGACCCTTCGTCAGGACTAAGCCTGAAAAGTCCACAGTGCTTCTCCCTATAGATTGGCCTGGCCTGCTGCGTTCCACCAGCATTTTGTGTGTGTTGCTAGAATTTTCAGCATCTGAGATTTCCTCGTGTTTGCATTTTCAAAAGAGTGCAGCATTTCTTTAAAGGGAAATTACAGGCTGCAGATTACAGTGAGACTAGTTCAGAAGAAGTTTAGTAGACATTTTATAGGCTGCCAGCAAAGTGTCACTGTGTTTCAGAGGCATCATCTTGTATGCAAACCAACCGCAAAACAAGCCCCATTCCTTCCAGCCACATACACAGTCCTCCAACCCCAGGACAGGCCATCTACAGTCTGACACTGACATACTTTCACTGGTAACAATATCCAACAACAAGGGACTCAACAGGGACAGGGAGAGAATTCATAGCTCAAAGTACATTTATTATCAAAGTATGTATATGTCCCCATATACAACCCTGAGATTCATATTCTTGCCGGCAATAAATCTATAGAATAATAACCATAACAGAATCAATGAAAAGACTGCTCTAACTTGGGTGTTCAACCAGTGTGCAAAAGACAGCAAAATGTGCAAAGACAAAAAGGAAAAAATAATATTTTTAAATAAATAAGCAATAAGTATCAAGAACCTCAGATGAAGTGTCATTGAAAGTGAGTCCATAGGTTGTGGGAACATTTCAAAGGTTCATTTAACCTCAGAGGAACGTATACAATGTATATCCTGAAAGGCTTTTTCATTTCAGTGATAAGAGGTGAAGTTGAGTGAAGTCAACCTCTCTGGTTCAGGAGCCTGATGGTTGAGGGGTAATAACTGTTCCTGAACCTGGTGGTGGGACCTGAGGCTCCTGTACCTCCTTCCCGATGGAATCAGTTCAGAGTTGAGGTTATCCTCACTGGTTCAGGAGCCTGATGGTTGAGGGGTAATAACTGTTCCTGAACCTGGTGGTGTGGGACCCGAGGCTCCTGTACCTCCTTCCCGATGGAATCAGTTCAGAGTTGAGGTTATCCTCACTGGTTCAGGAGCCTGATGGTTGAGGGGTAATAACTGTTCCTGAACCTGGTGATGTGGGACTTGAAGCTCCTGTACCACCTTCCCGATGGAATCAGTTCAGAGTTGAGGTTATCCTCACTGGTTCAGGAGCCTGATGGTTGAGGGGTAATAACTGTTCCTGAACCTGCTGGTGTGGGACCTGAGGCTCCTGTACCTCCTTCCTGATGCCAGCAGTGAGAAGCGAGCCTGGCCTGGATGGTGGGGGTCTTGATGACAGATGATGATTATTCAGTATTGAAACCAGAAATCAGTCTGATTTGTTTAGTGAGTGAACTGGGACATGCAGCTGACAGTGTAACCTTAATATCCAGCATTGTTGCCCACCATATTCTCATTCAACACTTATAAAGCAGAGACTTCTGTACAGTCACCACACTACCTTTAATGTACATTCAGTGGTCACCACTGGGTGTCTGTCGATGGTCTCTGCTGCTGTGACCCATCCACTTCAATGTTCAACGTGCTGTGCATTCAGAGATGCTCCTCTGCACACCACTTTTGTAACGTATGGTTATTTGAGTTACTGTCAGCTTGAACCAGTCTGGCCATTCTCCTCTGACCTCTCTCATTAATGAGGTGTTTTCACCCACAGAACTGCCCCTCACTGGATGGTTTTTGTTTTTCACACCATTCCCTGTAAACTCTAGAGACTGTTGTGTGTGAAAATCCCAGGAGATCAGCAGTTTCTGACATACTCAAACCATCCCGTCTGGTACCAACAATCATTCCAGGGTCAAAGTCACTCAGATCACATTTCTTCCCCGTTCTGATGTTCGGTCTGAACAACAACTGAACCTCCTGACCGTGTCTGCGTGCTTTTATGATGTGACATGATTGGCTGATTAGATATTTGCATTAACGAGCAGGTGTACGGGCGTACCTGATAAAGTGGATGAATGCTACTCAGTGAGCTTCATGGCCTTTATATCTCAACATCAGCAGTGAAACTCAACCAGACATTCCAGTTTACATCAGCAAATGCCAGGTCTTCAACCTCTCTCTCTGTGACTGGCACCCAACCTACTAAATATTTCCAGCTTCCACTCATTCCAGGAATGGAAGCAAAGTTGTAGACACACCCAGTGTATCACAGGAAAATCCTCCTTACCACTGAGCACGTTTACAGGAAGCTCTGCCACAGGAAAGCAGCACCGTCATCCAGGCCTCACTTCCCAGGACATGCTCTCTTCTCACTGATTCCATCCGGAGGGAGGTACAGGAGCCTCAGGTCCCACACCACCAGGTTCAGGAACAGTTATTACCCCTCAACCATCAGGCTCCTGAACCAGTGAGGATAACCTCAACTCTGAACTGATTCCATCCGGAAGGAGGTACAGGAGCCTCAGGACCCACACCACCAGGTTCAGGAACAGTTATTACCCCTCAACCATCAGGCTCCTGAACCAGTGAGGATAACCTCAACTCTGAACTGATTCCATTGGGAAGGAGGTACAGGAGCCTCAGGTCCCACACCACCATGTTCAGGAACAGTTATTACCCCTCAACCATCAGGCTCCTGAACCAGTGAGGATAACCTCAACTCTGAACTGATTCCATCGGGAAGGAGGTACAGGAGCCTCAGGTCCCACACCACCAGATTCAGGAACAGTTATTACCCCTCAACCATCAGGAAGGAGGTACAGGAGCCTCAGGTCCCACACCACCAGGTTCAGGAACAGTTATTACCCCTCAACCATCAGGAAGGAGGTACAGGAGCCTCAGGTCCCACACCACCAGGTTCAGGAACAGTTATTACCCCTCAACCATCAGGAAGGAGGTACAGGAGCCTCAGGTCCCACACCACCAGGTTCAGGAACAGTTATTACCCTCAACCATTAGGCTCCTGAACCAGTGAGGATAACCTCAACTCTGAACTGATTCCATCCGGAAGGAGGTACAGGAGCCTCAGGTCCCACACCACCAGGTTCAGGAACAGTTATTACCCCTCAACCATCAGGCTCCTGAACCAGTGAGGATAACCTCAACTCTGAACTGATTCCATCCGGAAGGAGGTACAGGAGCCTCAGGACCCACACCACCAGGTTCAGGAACAGTTATTACCCCTCAACCATCAGGCTCCTGAACCAGTGAGGATAACCTCAACTCTGAACTGATTCCATTGGGAAGGAGGTACAGGAGCCTCAGGTCCCACACCACCAGGTTCAGGAACAGTTATTACCCCTCAACCATCAGGCTCCTGAACCAGTGAGGATAACTTCACTCACCTCAACTCTGAGCTAACAACTGTTCCTGAACCTGGTGGTGTGGGACCTGAGGCTCCTGTACCTCCTTCTCGATGGAATCAGTTCAGAGTTGAGGTTATCCTCACTGGTTCAGCAGCCTGATGGTTGAGGGGTAATAACTGTTCCTGAACCTGGTGGTGTGGCACCTGAGGCTCCTGTACCTCCTTCCTGACGGCAACAGCAAGTAGAGAGCATGTCCTGGGTGGTGGGGGTCCCTGATGATGGATGCTGCTTTCCTGTAACAACTCTCCATGTAGATGTGCTCAGTGGTGGGGAGGGCTTTACCCATGATGGACTGGGCCATATCCACTACTTTTTGTAGGATTTCCCGTTCAAGGGCATTGGTGTTTCCATCCCCGGCTGTGATGCAGTCAGTCAATACACTTTGCACCACACATCTATAGAAGTTGGTCAATAAGATTTAGTTGACATTCCGAATCTGCTCAAATTCTGAAGGAATTAGAGGTGCCGCTGTGCTTTCTTTGCCATTGCACTTAGGTGCTGGGTCCAGGAGATGATGACGCCGAGGAATGTGAAGTTGCTGACCCTCTCCAGCTCTGATGCCCCCAGTGAGGACTGGCTCACCGACCTCTGGTTTCCTAAGTTCAATGACCAGCTCCTCGGTCTCGCTGACATTAAGTCAGAGGTTGTTGTCGCGGCATCACTCCGGCAAATTTTCAATCTCCCTGCTCTATGCTGACTCGACAGCACCTTTGATTTGGCCAATGACAGTGGTGTCATCAGCAAACTTGAACATGGCACCGGAGCTGTGATTAGCCACACAGTCAAAAGTGTAAAGCGAACAGAGCAGAGGGCAGAGTACAGAGTCCTGTGATGTCCCTGTGCTGGTGGGGGTCATGGAGGAGATGTTGTTGCCAATACGATCTGACTGGGGTCTACAAGTGAGGAAATCCAGGATCCAGTTACCCAGGGAGGTCTTGAAGCTGACTGATTAGCTTTGAGGAGTACTGAATGCCGAGCTGTAGTCAATAAAGTGCATGCTGATTTCTGCACCCTCTCCTGGTCTCCACCTCATCACGTGAGACTCCTTCGCTCCCTCCCCTTCTCCCCTCGCCCTGAAACTTGTCATTTCTAACTTTCCCTCCTGACGGAAGGTCGGGAACGTGAAACACTAGCTCTCTCTTCACACATTGTCCATCCTGCTGACATTTTCTGCTTTCATTTCAGATTTCCACCATCGTCTTTTTTTGTTGTTTAACATCACTGAAGTGGTTAACATTGAAATTGAGTGTTTGATGTATCCAAAAGCATGATTTTTTCATGGATTTGTAAACTGAGTACTTAATATCACTGACAGGTTACTGGCTTGATTGATTCACTAACTAAATAATCTCTGAAGATTGAAAACAAAAACATAAATCACTGGAAAGACGAAAGGAAATTCGCATATTCTAATTGAAGCAAGTTATTAATCAATTTATAACTCAACTGATTCCTTAAGGTTGTTATAGGCGAGGGTGGTAATGGGGACAAGCTCCCACTACCTATTAAATGCTCCCAATGGCTACACCTCAAACAGCCTCTGACAACCCAGTCCAGCTCCCGGGCTTCACGTGTGGCCCAGCAGAACCGATTCTACTGACAGGGGAGGGGGCACCCATCGCTTTGGGCAGATGGGGCTTCTCAGCCATGGCTGGCAGCTGACCTAACAGAAGGAAAACCCTGATCTCAAACCCCTACTGCCTTGCGGCCATACCCACTCACAGGGACGTGTTCAGGAGTAAACCCTGAGGGAAAATCCAGAGCTGAAGCTCCTAAGGCAGTCCTACGTTGAGTTCAACGTTGTGGCAACTCCTGCGACGCCGCTGGTGCCTCTGTCGTTCCTTTGTGTTCATCGGCTGCGTGGAGAGGGGGAGCTCGCTCTCCATATCGTACTGCCCAGGCTTGCGGATCTAGACAGCCAGGGCACAATATGCATCGTCGACCTCAGACTGACAGAAGCCTCACTCACTATAACTTAATTAACATATCTGTAAAGTATAAAGTTAGTAAACTAATTATATAATAGAGCACAGCTACTTCCTCAAGAGTCTGCAGAGATTCGGCATGTCATCAAACACTTGACAAACTTCTATAGATGTGCATGCTGACCGGCTGCATAGGGAACACCAATGCCTTTAAACATAGAGCATAGAAATCGACAGCACATTACAGGCCCTTCAGCTGACCATGTTACGTACTGCAGAAATACCACACCACATAGCCCACTATTTTTCTGAGCTCCATGTACCTATCCAAGTCTCTTAAAAGACCCTATCGTATCCGCCTCCACCACCTTTGGTGGTAGTACATTCCATGCACTCACCACTCTGTGAGTAACAAACTTACCTCTGACATCCCCTCTGTACCTACTTCCAAGCACCTTAAAACTGTGCCCTCTTGTGTTAGCCATTTCAGCCCAGGGAAAAAGTCAACTACCCACATGATCAATGCCTCTCATAATCTTGTACACCTCTGTCAGGTCACCTCTCATCCTCCGTCGCTCAAAGGAGAAAAGACCAAGTTCACTCAACCTATTCTCATAGGGCACGCTCCCCAATCCAGGCAACATCCTTGTAAATCTCCTCTGCACCCTTTCTATGGCTTCCACGTCCTTCCTGTAGTGAGGCGACCACAACTGAGCACAGTACTCCAAGCAAGGCCTTATATAGCTGTAACATTTCCTCACAGCTCTTGAACTCACTTCCACATTTCCTTTGAGTGTAAAATCCTACAAAAGGTATTGGATTCTGCCCAGTACATCACAGGTAAAAACCTCCCAACCATTGGGCACGTCTACATGATACATTGCCATAGAAAAGCAGCATCCATCATCAAAGATCCTCAACACCCAGGCCACGCTCTTTTCACACTGCTGCCATCAGATAAAAGGTACAGGAGCCTCAGGTCCCACACCACCAGGTTCAGGAGCAGTTATTACCCCTCAACCATCAGGCTCCTGAACCAGTGAGGATAACCTCAACTCTGAACTGATTCCATCGGGAAGGAGGTTCAGGAGCCTCAGGTCCCACACCACCAGGTTCAGGAACAGTTATTACCCTCAACCATCAGGCTCCTGAACCAGTGAGGATAACCTCAACTCTGAACTGATTCCATCGGGAAGGAGGTACAGGAGCCTCAGGTCCCACACCACCAGGTTCAGGAACAGTTATTACCCCTCAAACATCAGGCTCCTGAACCAGTGAGGATAACCTCAACTCTGAGCTGATTCCATCGGGAAGGAGGTACAGGAGCCTCAGGTCCCACACCACCAGGTTCAGGAACAGTTATTACCCCTCAACCATCAGGCTCCTGAACCAGATCGGAAAAGGGGTAGTCCAGTCCCCACCACCCTTTGTCCCAGGGGTGATTCCCTCACCCCTCAAACAATGCCTCTCATACTGATCCCAGTGCCTCTGGGAGGGAGATTGCAAGTGGTGCCGGAACGACAACTGTTCCCTCAATGTCAGCAAGACCGAGGAGCTGATTATCGACTGCAGGAGAGGGAAACCAGAGGGCCTTGAGCCAGTCCTCATCATGGGATCAGAGGTGGAGAGGGTCAGCAACTTCACATTCCTCACTGTTATCATCTGGAGGACCTGTCCTGGGCCCAGCACGTAAGTGCAGTTACAAATCCTACTGCCTTGGGAGTTCGCAGAGATTCGGCGTGACATCCAAAACTTTGACAAACTCTACAGATGTGTGGAGGAGAGTATATTGACTGGCTGCATCACAGCCTGGGATGGAAAAACACCCAGGAAATGCCCTTGTACAGAAAATCCTATAAAAAGTAGTGGACAAGGCCCAGTCCGTCATGTGCTCCCCACCTTCAAGCACATCTACATGGACCACAGTCACAGGAAAGCAGCATCTAACATCAGGGACCCCCAGCACCCAGGACATGCTCTCTTCTCACTGCTCCCAGCAGGAAGCAGGTACAGGAGCCTCAGGTCCCACACCACCAGGTTCAGGAACAGTTATTACCCCTCAACCATCAGGCTCCTGAACCAGTGAGGATAACCTCAACTCTGAACTGATTCCATCGGGAAGGAGGTACAGGAGCCTCAGGTCCCACACCACCAGGTTCAGGAACAGTTATTACCCCTCAACCATCAGGCTCCTGAACCAGTGTGGATAACCTCAACTCTGAACTGATTCCATCGGGAATCAGTTGATAGATTAATAGAATAATCTATTAAGATGTTTCCACAGCTGATGGTCTCACTGCAAGGACTCTTTTATCTTGTTATTTCACACTCTGCTTATTCATTGCTATTCATATACATTTGCATCACACAGTTTGATGTTGTTACACTCTAGTTGTTCTTTCATTGATCCTATTTACAGTTCGTATTCTATAGATTTGCTGAGTATGCCTGCCGGTCAGGAGAATCTCAGGGTTGTATGTGGTGACTTGTACATACTCTGATCATAAATTTTAACATATATGTAAGACCACTAAACATCTACAGATTGCTTAATATAGCTATAGTATATTGCTCAGTTTAATGTATCTGCAAACTGATTAGTTATTGCATGTTAATGTTTTATCGGTATTTAAAATAAAAATTAAAATATTATTGCATGTTAATGTTTACCTGATAACCTTAACTTCCCTAAGCATCTTCACATTGAATTGTTGATATATCTGCTTGATTCAATGTATCAGTAACCGAATATTGTATAGTAACGTGTACCTAAACTGATCATTAATTTATTTTTAAGCACAAATAGTTCAACACAAGTCCACTATCATGCAACTGCTACAATTTAACGTGTTTGCAGGCTGATAATTAATTGCCCCGGCTGTTATGTCAAGGCTGCGCCCAGATTAGGCAACCTTACCCAGACGTCGAGCTGCACGTCCCGGATGCGGCCGCTGCCGTTGTACAGGTCCAGGCTGAGCTGCTCCAGGGTGAGCCGCTCCTCGAAGAAGTGGCCCAGGTAATGCTGCAGCAGGTAGCAACAGGCCCGCATCTTGATGGAGCTCGACCAGGGGAAGAACCATGACATCCTAGCAACCGGCCCCCGGCCACCAGCATAGCTCACCCACGGGCTGCCAGCGGAGCACCCTGGCGGGGGGAACAACACCCCTGACGGCCGGCGACTCGCGGACCGACCGAAGTCTGGGCGGTCGGACACAAACGGGCGAGCAAGTTAGAGTGTAAACAAGCGAGCGGCCGCCATCGCTGTCACGGCATCTCTGGGAGGGTATATGGGGAGGGGTGGGTGGCGCTTCCAGCTCGGCGCATGCGCGATGCCGGCAGGTCAGCCAGCAGTCTACCGCGCCCCCTGCCGGCGCGGAGGTCTCCAGCTGCCTACGCCAAGGGGAGCGATGGGAGGTCCGCGCCCCCTGCCGGGGCGGAGGTCTCCAGCTGCCTACGCCAAGGGGAGCGATGGGAGGTCCGCGCCCCCTGTCGGCGCGGAGGTCTCCAGCTGCCTACGCCAAGGGGAGCGATGGGAGGTCCGCGCCCCCTGCCGGGGCGGAGGTCTCCAGCTGCCTACGCCAAGGGGAGCGATGGGAGGTCCGCGCCCCCTGCCGGCGCCGAGGTCTCCAGCTGCCTACGCCAAGAGGAGCGATGGGAGGTCCGCGCCCGCTGCCGGGGCGGAGGTCTCCAGCTGCATACGCCAAGGGGAGCGATGGGAGGTCCGCGCCCCCTGCCGGGGCGGAGGTCTCCAGCTGCCTACGCCAAGGGGAGCGATGGGAGGTCCGCGCCCCCTGCCGGCGCGGAGGTCTCCAGCTGCATACGCCAAGGGGAGCGATGGGAGGTCCGCGCCCCCTGCCGGGGCGGAGGTCTCCAGCTGCCTACGCCAAGGGGAGCGATGGGAGGTCCGCGCCCCCTGCCGGGGCGGAGGTCTCCAGCTGCATACGCCAAGGGGAGCGATGGGAGGTCCGCGCCCCCTGCCGGCGCGGAGGTCTCCAGCTGCATACGCCAAGGGGAGCGATGGGAGGTCCGCGCCCCCTGCCGGGGCGGAGGTCTCCAGCTGCCTACGCCAAGGGGAGCGATGGGAGGTCCGCGCCCCCTGCCGGGGCGGAGGTCTCCAGCTGCCTACGCCAAGGGGAGCGATGGGAGGTCCGCGCCCCCTGCCGGGGCGGAGGTCTCATGCTCAACACGCAATGGGGAGAAATGGAAAGTCTGCGCCACCTGCCGGAGCGGAGTGTTCATTGACTGCAGCCAAGAGGGATTGTCCCACTGGTTCAAAATTCAATATTCCAGTATTGGAACATACAGGAACGTGTATAAAGAGATCCGCAGTAAAAATGCATTGTTTGTATTAACAGCCAACACACTTCAGGGTGTGCCGGGTGCTGTCACACTTTCTGGTGTTCGGCAGACTCAAGTCAAGTCACTTTTATTGTCATTTCGACCATAACTGCTGGCACAGTACACAGTAAAAATGAGATAACGTTTTTACTGGACCATGGTGTTACATGACACAGTACAAAAACTAGACTGAGCTACGTAAAAAACAACACAGAAAAAAAAGCTACACTAGAATACAGACCTACACAGGACTGCATAAAGTGCACAAAACAGTGCAGGCATTACAATAAATAATACACAGGACAATAGGGCAGTAAGGGTCAGTCCAGGCTCTGGGTATTGAGGAGTCTGATAGCTTGGGGGAAGAAACTGTTACATAGTCTGGTCGTGAGAGCCAGAATGCTTTGGTGCCTTTACCCAGACGCCAGGAGGGAGAAGAGTTTGTATGAGGGATGCATGGGGTCCTACATAATGCTGTTTGCTTTGCGAATGCAGCGTGTGGTGTAAATGTCCGTGATGGCGGGAAGAGAGACCCCGATGATCTTCACAGCTGACCTCACTATCCGCTGCAGGGTCTTGCGATCCGAGATGCTGCAATTTCTGAACCAGGCAGTGATACTCTTAACGATCTCTACCGAGGAGCAGTCGATATTCAGTGGGGAGAGGTCGCTCCATGCCCTCCTGAAGTCAACAACCATCTCTTTTGTTTTGTGCACATTCAGAGACAGGTTGTTGGCTCTGCACCAGTCCGTTAGCCGCTGCACCTCCTCTCTGTAAGCTGACTCGTCGTTCTACACATGTTCTAACTGTGTCCTCTGGTCCTAGACTCCCCACTATAGGAAACATCCTCTCCACATCCACTCTATCTGTGTCCTCTGGTCCTAGACTCCCCCACTATAGGAAACATCCTCTCCTCATCCACTCCATTTGTGTCCTCTGGTCCTAGACTCCCCACTATAGGAAACATCCTCTCCACATCCACTCTATCTGTGTCCTCTGGTCCTAGACTCCCCCACTATAGGAAACATCCTCTCCACTTCCACTCTATCTGTGTCCTCTGGTCCTAGACTCCCCCACGATAGGAAACATCCTCTCCACATCCACTCTATCTGTGTCCTCTGGTCCTAGACTCCCCCACTATAGGAAACATCCTCTCCACATCCACTCTATCTGTGTCCTCTGGTCCTAGACTCCCCCACTATGGGAAACATCCTCTCCACATCCACTCTATCTGTGTCCTCTGGTCCTAGACTCCCCACTATAGGAAACATCCACTCCACATCCACTCCATCTGTGTCCTCTGGTCCTAGACTCCCCCACTATGGGAAACATCCTCTCCACATCCACTCTATCTGTGTCCTCTGGTCCTAGACTCCCCCACTATAGGAAACATCCACTCTGTCTGTGTCCTCTGGTCCTAGACTCCCCCAGTATAGGAAACATCCTCTCCACATCCACTCTATCTGTGTCCTCTGGTCCTAGACTCCCCCCCATAGGAAACATCCTCTCCACATCCACACTATCTATGCCCTCTGGTCCTAGACTCCCCCACGATAGGAAACATCCTCTCCACATCCACTCTATCTGTGTCCTCTGGTCCTAGACTCCCCCACGATAGGAAACATCCTCTCCACATCCACTCTATCTGTGTCCTCTGGTCCTAGACTCCCCCACGATAGGAAACATCCTCTCCACATCCACTCTATCTGTGTCCTCTGGTCCTAGACTCCCCCACTATAGGAAACATCCTCTCCACATCCACTCTATCTGTGTCCTCTGGTCCTAGACTCCCCCACTATAGGAAACATCCTCTCCACATCCACTCTGTCTGTGTCCTCTGGTCTGAGACTCCCCCACGATAGGAAACATCCTCTCCACATCCACTCCAACTGTGTCCTCTGGTCCTAGACTCCCCCACGATAGGAAACATCCTCTCCACATCCACTCTATCTGTGTCCTCTGGTCCTAGACTCCCCCACTATAGGAAACATCCTCTCCACATCCACTCTATCTGTGTCCTCTGGTCCTAGACTCCCCCACTATAGGAAACATCCTCTCCACATCCACTCTATCTGTGTCCTCTGGTCCTAGACTCCCCACTATAGGAAACATCCTCTCCACATCCACTCCATCTGTGTCCTCTGGTCCTAGACTCCCCCACTATGGGAAACATCCTCTCCACATCCACTCTATCTGTGTCCTCTAGTCCTAGACTCCCCCACTATAGGAAACATCCACTCAGTCTGTGTCCTCTGGTCCTAGACTCCCCCAGTATAGGAAACATCCTCTCCACATCCACTCTATCTGTGTCCTCTGGTCCTAGACTCCCCCACGATAGGAAACATCCTCTCCACATCCACTCTATCTGTGTCCTCTGGTCCTAGACTCCCCCACTATAGGAAACATCCTCTACACATCCACTCTATCTGTGTCCTCTGGTCCTAGACTCCCCCACTATAGGAAACATCCTCTCCACATCCACTCTGTCTGTGTCCTCTGGTCTGAGACTCCCCCACGATAGGAAACATCCTCTCCACATCCACTCTATCTGTGTCCTCTGGTCCTAGACTCCCCCACGATAGGAAACATCCTCTCCACATCCACTCTATCTGTGTCCTCTGGTCCTAGACTCCCCCACGATAGGAAACATCCTCTCCACATCCACTCTATCTGTGTCCTCTGGTCCTAGACTCCCCCACTATAGGAAACATCCTCTCCACATCCACTCTATCTGTGTCCTCTGGTCCTAGACTCCCCCATTATAGGAAACATCCTCTCCACATCCACTCTATCAGTGTCCTCTGGTCCTAGACTCCACACTATAGGAAACATCCTCTCCACATCCACTCCATCTGTGTCCTCTGGTCCTAGACTCCCCCACTATAGGAAACATCCACTCTGTCTGTGTCCTCTGGTCCTAGACTCCCCCAGTATAGGAAACATCCTCTCCACATCCACTCTATCTGTGTCCTCTGGTCCTAGACTCCCCCAGTATAGGAAACATCCTCTCCACATCCACTCTATCTGTGTCCTCTGGTCCTAGACTCCCCCCCCCCATAGGAAACATCCTCTCCACATCCACACTATCTATGCCCTCTGGTCCTAGACTCCCCCACGATAGGAAACATCCTCTCCACATCCACTCTATCTGTGTCCTCTGGTCCCAGACTCCCCCACGATAGGAAACATCCTCTCCACATCCACTCTATCTGTGTCCTCTGGTCCTAGACTCCCCCACGATAGGAAACATCCTCTCCACATCCACTCTATCTGTGTCCTCTGGTCCTAGACTCCCCCACTATAGGAAACATCCTCTCCACATCCACTCTATCTGTGTCCTCTGGTCCTAGACTCCCCCACTATAGGAAACATCCTCTCCACATCCACTCTGTCTGTGTCCTCTGGTCTGAGACTCCCCCACGATAGGAAACATCCTCTCCACATCCACTCTATCTGTGTCCTCTGGTCCTAGACTCCCCCACGATAGGAAACATCCTCTCCACATCCACTATCTGTGTCCTCTGGTCCTAGACTCCCCCACGATAGGAAACATCCTCTCCACATCCACTCTATCTGTGTCCTCTGGTCCTAGACTCCCCCACTATAGGAAACATCCTCTCCACATCCACTCTATCTGTGTCCTCTGGTCCTAGACTCCCCCACTATAGGAAACATCCTCTCCACATCCACTCTATCTGTGTCCTCTGGTCCTATACTCCCCACTATAGGAAACATCCTCTCCACATCCACTCCATCTGTGTTCTCTGGTCCTAGACTCCCCCACTATGGGAAACATCCTCTCCACATCCACTCCATCTGTGTCCTCTGGTCCTAGACTCCCCCACTATAGGAAACATCCACTCTGTCTGTGTCCTCTGGTCCTAGACTCCCCCAGTATAGGAAACATCCTCTCCACATCCACTCTATCTGTGTCCTCTGGTCCTAGACTCCCCCCCCCATAGGAAACATCCTCTCCACATCCACACTATCTATGCCCTCTGGTCCTAGACTCCCCCACGATAGGAAACATCCTCTCCACATCCACTCTATCTGTGTCCTCTGGTCCTAGACTCCCCCACGATAGGAAACATCCTCTCCACATCCACTCTATCTGTGTCCTCTGGTCCTAGACTCCCCCACGATAGGAAACATCCTCTCCACATCCACTCTATCTGTGTCCTCTGGTCCTAGACTCCCCCACTATAGGAAACATCCTCTCCACATCCACTCTATCTGTGTCCTCTGGTCCTAGACTCCCCCACTATAGGAAACATCCTCTCCACATCCACTCTGTCTGTGTCCTCTGGTCTGAGACTCCCCCACGATAGGAAACATCCTCTCCACATCCACTCTATCTGTGTCCTCTGGTCCTAGACTCCCCCACGATAGGAAACATCCTCTCCACATCCACTCTATCTGTGTCCTCTGGTCCTAGACTCCCCCACTATAGGAAACATCCTCTCCACATCCACTCTATCTGTGTCCTCTGGTCCTAGACTCCCCCACTATAGGAAACATCCTCTCCACATCCACTCTATCTGTGTCCTCTGGTCCTAGACTCCCCCACTATAGGAAACATCCTCTCCACATCCACTCTATCTGTGTCCTCTGGTCCTAGACTCCCCACTATAGGAAACATCCTCTCCACATCCACTCCATCTGTGTCCTCTGGTCCTAGACTCCCCCACTATAGGAAACATCCACTCTGTCTGTGTCCTCTGGTCCTAGACTCCCCCACTATAGGAAACATCCTCTCCACATCCACTCTATCTGTGTCCTCTGGTCCTAGATTCCCCCCCCATAGGAAACATCCTCTCCACATCCACTCTGTCTGTGCCCTCTGGTCCTAGACTCCCCCACGATAGGAAACATCCTCTCCACATCCACTCTATCTGTGTCCTCTGGTCCTAGACTCCCCCACGATAGGAAACATCCTCTCCACATCCACTCTATCTGTGTCCTCTGGTCCTAGACTCCCCCACTATAGGAAACATCCTCTCCACATCCACTCTATCTGTGTCCTCTGGTCCTAGATTCCCCCACGATAGGAAACATCCTCTCCACATCCACTCTATCTGTGTCCTCTGGTCCTAGACTCCCCCACTATAGGAAACATCCTCTCCACATCCACTCTGTCTGTGTCCTCTGGTCTGAGACTCCCCCATGATAGGAAACATCCTCTCCACATCCACTCTATCTGTGTCCTCTGGTCCTAGACTCCCCCCACGATAGGAAACATCCTCTCCACATCCACTCTATCTGTGTCCTCTGGTCCTAGACTCCCCCACGATAGGAAACATCCTCTCCACATCCACTCTATCTGTGTCCTCTGGTCCTAGACTCCCCCACTATAGGAAACATCCTCTCCACATCCACTCTATCTGTGCCCTCTGGTCCTAGACTCCCCCACTATAGGAAACATCCACTGTGTTGAGGCGTTTCAACGCTTGAAGTCCATCGATTACCAGGGTACAGATGCTTAGTGCAACGCTGAGATTCATCGGCTCACAGGCAGGCACAGAACAATCAAACCCAAAAAAACTTTTTTAAAAATAAGCCCGACCAACACCCAATGCGCAGAGAGGAAACGGAAAGTAAAGTCTGCAAACAACAAGCGCTGGCGAATAATGGTCAGAAGCAAATCCCATGGGCCCTCAGCTCGGCACAGAGCCGCGTAATCATCACCGAGCAGTCAGCGGACCCGGCCGTTCCTGACCCCGACCTTTCCAGCCCGGCCCGGCGCCCAAATCATCGTGCAGACGTCGGGTTTTGTCCATCCGATGCTCCCTGGGGCCAGGACCCCGCCGTCTCGTTTCGGCCTGTACCGGACTTCACCCGTTCAGCCCCCTCCCATTCAAATCAGTCGCCTTGGCAACCGGCCCCCGCCTCGCCCCTCCTCGCTGGCTCCAAGTCCAAAGGGGAAAGGGAAGTAAGGAAGAATAAAAATAAGTTACCACAAACAGTCTGACAGGAGGGGGTCATCACGTCCCCGGCTGTAGGCTGACTCATTATAGAGCCTGATGGCTGAAGGTGAGAATGACCTCATACAGCAGCGCAGTTGTCTCAGTCTGTTACTGAGAGTGTTCCTCTGTTCAGCCAAGGAGCCATGCAGAGGGTGAGAAACATTGTCCAGAATTGCCAGGATTTTCCGGTGGGCCCTTTGTTCTACCACGGCCTCCAGTGTGTCCGGTTTGACTCCTATAGCAGAGCCAGACTCTCTAATCAGTTTATTGAGCCTGTTGGCATCACCATTGCCCCAGCACACCTCTGCATTGAGGATTGTACCGGTGACAACAGACTGGTAGAACAGGTGAAGGAGAGGCCTGCACATTCAGTCTCCTCACGAAGCAGAGGCAACTCTGGCCCTTCCTGAACACAGCCTCTGTGTTGGTGCTCCACTCGACTCTGTCATCCAGGTGCCCCCCCCAGGGAAGTGTGGGTCCGCCCCACATCCACGTCCAATCTACTGCATCCTTGGGGTTTTTGTGCGAGCAGACACTTTAATTGCTTTGAACCTGGAGTGCCAGGGTCTGAGTGGTATCCACATCAGGCTGTGTGTGGGAGACGCTGATGGGTTCGTTTATAACGTGTCATGTTTCAAAGGTACATTTAAAGTCAGAGAAACGTATACAATATACATCCTGAAATACTTTTTCTTCACAAACATCCACGAAAACAGAGGAGTGCCTCATAGAATGAGTGACTGTTAAATGTTAGAACCCCAAAGCCCTCCACCCACACATCGACCCACGTGAATGTTGTTAAGACGTGGGTAATCGTGGTCTTTCCACCACCGTGACTGTTCTTGGCAAATTTCTCTACACAAGTGGTTTACCGTCGCCTTCTTCTGGGCCGTGTCTTTACAAGACGGGTGACCCCAGCCGTTATCAATACTCGTCAGAGATTGTCCGCCTGGCGTCAATGGTCACATAACCAGGACTTGTGATCTGCACCGGCTGCTCGTACGACCGTCCACCACCTGCTCCCACAGCTTCACCTCACCCTGATCGGGGGCTAAGCAGGAGCTACACCTCGCCCGAGGGTGACCCGCGGGCCAGCGGAGGGAAGGAGCCCCTCACACCTCCTCTGGTATCCCCAACCCGGCACCAGTGGTCAGAGCTTCTGTCCAGTGTATCAGGTCACTGTGTGATGTCCATTCGTGTCTGGACAGCACACACAAAGCACTGGAGGAACTCAGCAGGCCAAGCTGCATCTCTGGAGGGGAGTGAACGGTCGATGTTTCGGGCCGAGACCTTTCATCGGGACTGCTTGACCCGCTCACACCCCCAGCACGTCGATAACGCTTCAGGCTGAAGAGAGTTTAACGTCATTTCCAGTGCACAAGTGTAAAGGGAAACAAAATAATTGTTACTCCAGATCTGATGCTGCACAAAAAAACACACAAGATGAAGAACATAATAATTATAATTTTAAAAAACAATAAATATAAAAGATCCAATTATTAATTGAGATAGAGTGAAGAAGGCCCAGCGACCCCCGATTTAATCACTGGACGAGTTACAAGGGCCCTTTCACTGACTGACCGGTGTATCTTTGGCCTGTGGGAGAAGAGCCACGCACAGCGTCTCCTGACAGACGACATTGGAACTGACCACCGACCTCTGACGTAATAATGTTGGCCAGTCCCGACAACACCGTAGCGCCCGATGGCGGTATACACAGACTGACTGTATATCCGTAGAGTGACACCAGGGAACAGTAAAGCAGAGGTGACTGAGGGCGTGGTGGGGGGGAGGGGGGTTCCTGAGTGGGGGCGTTCATTATGTACCTGTGTATTCCCCAGACTCACCCCCACTCCGTCACACCGACGGGGAGATGGGAACCGGGGTCGGTTATTCCCCAGACTCACCCCCACTCCGTCACACCGACGGGGAGACGGGAACCGGGGTCGGGTATTCCAGACTCACCCCCACTCCGTCACACCGACGGGGAGACGGGAACCGGGGTCGGGTATTCCCCAGACTCACCCCCCACTCCGTCACACCGACGGGGAGACGGGAACCGGGGTCGGGTATTCCCCAGACTCACCCCCACTCCGTCACACCGACGGGGAGACGGGAACCGGGGTCGGGTATTCCCCAGACTCACCCCCCACTCCGTCACACCGACGGGGAGACGGGAACCGGGGTCGGGTATTCCCCAGACTCACCCCCACTCCGTCACACCGACGGGGAGACGGGAACCGGGGTCGGGTATTCCCCAGACTCACCCCCACTCCGTCACACCGACGGGGAGACGGGAACCGGGGTCGGGTATTCCCCAGACTCACCCCCACTCCGTCACACCGACGGGGAGATGGGAACCGGGGTCGGGTATTCCCCAGACTCACCCCCACTCCGTCACACCGACGGGGAGACGGGAACCGGGGTCGGGTATTCCAGACTCGCCCCCACTCCGTCACACCGACGGGGAGACGGGAACCGGGGTCGGGTATTCCCCAGACTCACCCCCACTCCGTCACACCGACGGGGAGACGGGAACCGGGGTCGGGTATTCCAGACTCACCCCCACTCCGTCACACCGACGGGGAGACGGGAACCGGGGTCGGGTATTCCAGACTCACCCCCACTCCGTCACACCGACGGGGAGACGGGAACCGGGGTCGGGTATTCCAGACTCACCCCCACTCCGTCACACCGACGGGGAGACGGGAACCGGGGTCGGGTATTCCCCAGACTCACCCCCACTCCGTCACACCGACGGGGAGACGGGAACCGGGGTCGGGTATTCCAGACTCACCCCCACTCCGTCACACCGACGGGGAGATGGGAACCGGGGTCGGGTATTCCCCAGACTCACCCCCACTCCGTCACACCGACGGGGAGACGGGAACCGGGGTCGGGTATTCCCCAGTACTCACCCCCACTCCGTCACACCGACGGGGAGATGGGAACCGGGGTCGGGTATTCCAGACTCACCCCCCACTCCGTCACACCGACCGACGGGAGACGGGAACCGGGGTCGGGTATTCCCCAGACTCACCCCCACTCCGTCACACCGACGGGGAGACGGGAACCGGGGTCGGGTATTCCACAGACTCACCCCCACTCCGTCACACCGACGGAGAGACGGGAACCGGGGTCGGGTATTCCAGACTCACCCCCCCACTCCGTCACACCGACGGGGAGACGGGAACCGGGGTCGGGTATTCCCCAGACTCACCCCCCACTCCGTCACACCGACGGGGAGACGGGAACCGGGGTCGGGTATTCCCCAGACTCACCCCCACTCCGTCACACCGACGGGGAGACGGGAACCGGGGTCGGGTATTCCCCAGACTCGCCCCCCTCTCGGTCACACCGACGGGGAGACGGGAACCGGGGTCGGGTATTCCCCAGACTCACCCCCACTCCGTCACACCGACGGGGAGACGGGAACCGGGGTCGGGTATTCCCCAGACTCACCCCCACTCCGTCACACCGACGGGGAGACGGGAACCGGGGTCGGGTATTCCCCAGACTCACCCCCACTCCGTCACACCGACGGGGAGACGGGAACCGGGGTCGGGTATTCCCCAGACTCACCCCCACTCCGTCACACCGACGGGGGAGACGGGAAACCGGGGTCGGGTATTCCAGACTCACCCCCCACTCCGTCACACCGACGGGGAGACGGGAACCGGGGTCGGGTATTCCAAAGACTCACCCCCACTCCGTCACACCGACGGGGAGACGGGAACCGGGGTCGGGTATTCCCCAGACTCACCCCCACTCCGTCACACCGACGGGGAGACGGGAACCGGGGTCGGGTATTCCAGACTCACCCCCACTCCGACACACCGACGGGGAGACGGGAACCGGGGTCGGGTATTCCCCAGACTCACCCCCACTCCGTCACACCGACGGGGAGACGGGAACCGGGGTCGGGTATTCCCCAGACTCACCCCCACTCCGTCACACCGACGGGGAGACGGGAACCGGGGTCGGGTATTCCAGACTCAGCCCCACTCCGTCACACCGACGGGGAGACGGGAACCGGGGTCGGGTATTCCACAGACTCACTCCCCACTCCGTCACACCGACGGGGAGACGGGAACCGGGGTCTGGTATTCCCCAGACTCACCCCCACTCCGTCACACCGACGGGGAGACGGGAACCGGGGTCGGGTATTCCCCAGACTCACCCCCACTCCGTCACACCGACGGGGAGACGGGAACCGGGGTCGGGTATTCCCCAGACTCACCCCCACTCCGTCACACCGACGGGGAGACGGGAACCGGGGTCGGGTATTCCCCAGACTCACCCCCACTCCGTCACACCGACGGGGAGACGGGAACCGGGGTCGGGTATTCCCCAGACTCACCCCCACTCCGTCACACCGACGGGGAGACGGGAACCGGGGTCGGGTATTCCAGACTCAGCCCCACTCCGTCACACCGACGGGGAGACGGGAACCGGGGGTCGGGTATTCCACAGACTCACTCCCCACTCCGTCACACCGACGGGGAGACGGGAACCGGGGTCTGGTATTCCCCAGACTCACCCCCACTCCGTCACACCGACGGGGGAGACGGGAACCGGGGTCGGGTATTCCACAGACTCACCCCCTCTCGGTCACACCGACCGGGGAGACGGGAACCGGGGTCGGTATTCCCCAGACTCACCCCCACTCCGTCACACCGACGGGGAGACGGGAACCGGGGTCGGGTATTCCCCAGACTCACCCCCACTCCGTCACACCGACGGGGAGACGGGAACCGGGGTCGGGTATTCCCCAGACTCACCCCCACTCCGTCACACCGACGGGGAGACGGGAACCGGGGTCGGGTATTCCCCAGACTCACCCCCCACTCCGTCACACCGACGGGGAGACGGGAACCGGGGTCTGGTATTCCCCAGACTCACCCCCACTCCGTCACACCGACGGGGAGACGGGAACCGGGGTCGGGTATTCCACAGACTCACCCCCACTCCGTCACACCGACGGGGAGACGGGAACCGGGGTCTGGTATTCCCCAGTCTCACCCCCACTCCGTCACACCGACGGGGAGACGGGAACCGGGGTCGGGTATTCCACAGACTCACCCCCACTCCGTCACACCGACGGGGAGACGGGGAACCGGGGTCGGGTATTCCCCAGACTCACCCCCACTCCGTCCACCACCGACGGGAGACGGGAACCGGGGTCGGGTATTCCACAGACTCACCCCCCTCTCGGTCACACCGACGGGGAGACGGGAACCGGGGTCGGGTATTCCCCAGACTCACCCCACTCCGTCACACCGACGGGGAGACGGGAACCGGGGTCGGGTATTCCCCAGACTCACCCCCACTCCGTCACACCGACGGGGAGACGGGAACCGGGGTCGGGTATTCCCCAGACTCACCCCCACTCCGTCACACCCGACGGGGAGACGGGAACCGGGGTCGGGTATTCCACAGACTCACCCCCTCTCGGTCACACCGACGGGGAGACGGGAAACCGGGGTCGGGTATTCCCCAGACTCACCCCCACTCCGTCACACCGACGGGGAGACGGGAACCGGGGTCGGGTATTCCCCAGACTCACCCCCCACTCCGTCACACACCGACGGGGAGACGGGAACCGGGGTCGGGTATTCCCCAGACTCACCCCCACTCCGTCACACCGACGGGGAGACGGGAACCGGGGTCGGGTATTCCCCAGACTCACACCCCCCACTCCGTCACACCGACGGGGAGACGGGAACCGGGGTCGGGTATTCCCCAGACTCACCCCCCACCTCCCGTCACACCGACGGGGAGACGGGAACCGGGGTCGGGTATTCCCCAGACTCACCCCCCACTCCGTCACACCGACTGGGGAGACGGGAACCGGGGTCGGGTATTCCCCAGACTCAGCCCCCACTCCGTCACACCGACGGGGAGACGGGAACCGGGGTCGGGTATTCCACAGACTCACCCCCCACTCCGTCACACCGACAGGGAGACGGGAACCGGGGTCGGGTATTCCACAGACTCACCCCACTACTCCGTCACAACCGACGGGGAGACGGGAACCGGGGTCGGGTATTCCCAGACTCACCCCCACTCCGTCACCACCGACGTGGAGACGGGAACCGGGGGGTCTGGGTATACCCCAGACCTCTCACCCCCACTCCGTCACACCGACGGGGAGACGGGAACCGGGGTCGGGTATTCCACAGACTCACCCCCTACTCCGTCACACCGACGGGGAGACGGGAACCGGGGTCGGTATTCCCCAGACTCAACCCCCACTCGGTCACACCGATGGGGAGACGGGAACCGGGGTCGGGTATTCCCCTGACACAGCCCCACTCCCGTCACACCGACGGGGAGACGGGAAACCCGGGTGTCGGGTATTCCACAGACTCACTCCCCC